>NW_027189161.1:617633-650297 GCF_040958095.1 Procambarus clarkii | reverse complement strand
ACCACCAACCCAACTGCCCCTACATACACACTCTTCATTCATTATTCACCCCATCAACAATTCCCTAGTTCTTATTATCAATGTCAGTGTCAATATACCCCCACTTCTCCTTACTGTTATTATCATTCCCATCCTCCTCTAACAAGTGTTGTTACCCTCTTCTCCTCCTCCTCCTCATCCTTCTCCTCCTCCCCCTCCCCCTCCCACTGTCAACCCCACCCATACTCATCAAATCCTTATATACCACAATCTCCCAATACCCAATTACCATTCACCTCTCAGTCATCACCACAGCAGCAAACATCCCAATCCTCCCCACCACCACAATCTTCCTAAAATGGCAGATGTATTGAAAAGACAAAAAATTAAACTTCCATTTATGGCCCATGATATGTATATATATGTTGAATATTCATTACATGAGACAAATGTAAATATCCCTGTAGATGATCAGGAAAGCATATTCTACATATCTAACAAGGGAGTTGGTATGAGTCTGCATAACAAGAAAACTGGAAATTATTGTCGAATTGTAAAACTTGCCATATATAATTCGAATGATAAAAAAATTATAGAAAAATGTTCCAACCAGTACTCTTTGCCAGGTTATATTGCTGGTTATGAGGTGATTGAATGCCTGTTGTTTGCTGCTAAAACCATTGCTACTGAACACAATGTTTTTTCCATAATTCAACGTCCAGTTTTCATTGTGTGTAATGAAAGATTAATTATTGATATTTTGCATTATATAATAACAAATCTAATGATTAACGATGTATGGTGTAATGAATGGAAATGTGTTCCTAAAGCTAAAGATAAAATCAAGATCATATTATGGACATTTACAAATTTATCTGATTGGATGGAAGCCAAACGTTTATTTAAAACTGCTATTGTTCATAATTCCCAATTAAAATACTCTCTCTCTCATACGACCAACCTATCCCAGTTAAATTTTTGTAAACTTCAAGATATTTTACCCAGTTACTATAAAAATGTAAGTCGCGAAAAGAGACATGCCCATATAATTAATCGGCATAGACAACCCATTGTAATAAAGCCTAGAATATATGTGAATTTCAATCCTCAGGAAGAATTTGGAACAAATATTACTACTCAATACAATAATTGTCTTAAGGTTTTTAACAGGTAATAAATAATTACTTATTATTTAATTAATTTTATAGTTTTAGTTAAAACTTTTATGTATTTATTTGAATATAAATTTAATAATGATGGATTACTTTTCCCTAATGATTTATAATATCGGGCACTATGAACTGCTTCATATACAATTAATTTAAAAAGAAATAAATAGTCTTGGTATGTTACAGAATCCCCCCACTCTTGCCATATGATTGCTTCATTTTTAGTTGAACGACATCTTTTCATTTGATTAAAAATTGAAACAAGATTTGTTTCTTCATGTAAAATGGCGTTTTTTAAAATGTCATGTTTACTGATTGTCCAACAAGATATGAGACCTAAATTATAGTCACTTCCAAAAAATATAAAATACAATACTGTTAAACTAAATAGTTGTTGAGAATTTATATTTAATTTAACCATAATATGATTATAATTGTTTAATCCAATGCATGATTGTCCATTATATGGTGGGAAAACCAACATAACACGATCATCCTCTCGAAGAATGTACATTGCTGATATATCAGAGTCATTACTTATAATTATGTAACAGGAATTTTTATTTAAAATTTTATTAATAAAACGAAATAGAGTTATTTCACCCTCATTTCGTTGATCAAAAGGTAATGATTCAGTTGATAATAGAAATATGATATTAGGATGTTGAATGTCCATTTTTTTTTTATCATTGCAATTGTACATTTTTCTAAGGATAATTTTTCATGGGGAGAAAGAATGGAAAAGGGGTCAGATTTTTGTTGATTGCTACGATTTTTTGTAAAGAGAGACTTTCCATCCATAACAAAGTGTATTATCATATTATTACAAGTTCTTCCCTTATTATTAGTATTAGTATTAGTATTAGTATTAGTATTATGATAATCATCATCGTCGGTGTTATTGTTACTTAGTAAATTCATGAGAATATCACAATAGGCACAAATTATATTACATACTTTTTGGGCTGTAGCATTGATATCAATTGTTCCAACTTGTTTCCCTTTTATGGTATGTGCATGGAAAAAAACTGAACCATCAATCCCAATATATTTTAAATGGCTAAGACCTGAAGGAAAGAATTTCTTTAAATATTGATTTAGCTCTTTGTCATTTTGAACAGTTAACATTATCTTGGTATTAGTTAAACATTTGTTGAAGAAATGAAGACCCATAATATTGTATAAAAAATAAGCTTTTGTAAGTTCTTATATAATAGTTGAGATAAAAATATATAAATTATATTATTAAATTAATGCTTCATTTCCAGAATCATCGGGTGAATGAAATAATAACCACCTCCAGAAGAAACATGTGAAAATGGACAAATTTAAAAAAAAAAACTTTGTTTTGAAGAAGTCTTCTAAAGAACAAAATCTAGAGCCCCGGAAAAGTGTAACCAACTTAAGAAGGACAGGAGGCCCCATTGAAGACCGACAGACGGCCCAAGAAGACAGGAAGAAGTCTTCTAAAGTACAAAATCTAGAGCCCTGGAAAAGTGTAACCAACTTAAGAAGGACAGAAGGCCCCATTGAAGACCGACAGACGGCCCAAGAAGACGGGAAGAAGTCTTCTAAAGTACAAAATCTAGAGCCCCGGAAAAGTGTAACCAACTTAAGAAGGACAGGAGGCCCCATTGAAGACCGACAGACGGCCCAAGAAGACGGGAAGAAGTCTTCTAAAGAACAAAATCTAGAGCCCCGGAAAAGTGTAACCAACTTAAGAAGGACAGGAGGCCCCATTGAAGACCGACAGACGTCCCAAGAAGACGGGAAGAAGTCTTCTAAAGAACAAAATCTAGAGCCCCGGAAAAGTGTAACCAACTTAAAAAGGACAGGAGGCCCCATTGAAGACCGACAGACGTCCCAAGAAGGTGGGAAGAAGCGAAAACGGACGTTTTCTAAAGAAGAACAAAATCAAGAGGTAAATGAAGAAGCTAAACCAAAATCTGGAAATTTTATAGAAAAGATTAATCCCAAAAATATCCAAGTAAAAGAAAAATATATTGGGTGTTGTTGTTTACATGATAAAGTTATATCAAGACAATTTGCTATTGTAGACGGAAGAATTAATATCCTAAATAACAGGTTGAATTTTATAAATGAAAGATTGGATATTGTTATGGAAAGTAATAGAGAACAAAACATTAAGAAAATAAATACGTTATTGAATAATATAAATGAGAAATTGTATATTTTGGAACAAGAGAAAAAAGAATTAAGATCCTAAATATTATATGGGATAATTAATTTATATGAGAAATTGGATATTTTGAAAGTCATAGAGATTTACATTATTAGATGGGTAGTAGTATATTTACATTATTAGATGGGTAGTAGTATATAGTATAAAAGAAGTATGTATATGAACCATTAACACAAAGAGGAGCTGAAGAATAAGTAACAAAAATGGTTGAAATATATGAAATAATACCTAATTCTGAAATAGATAATTTTACTTCTATGTTTCTTACACCAGAATTAAAGGATAGATTTATGAACAAATATTCTTCAATGATCAATTTTGATATGTGTATTAGAGATATGGTATGGGAGTTATGTGCTACCCCACTTATTCCAACTTATGTCCAAAAAGAAATTGAAGATTTGTTGTTAACAAAAGCCATTAAAGAAAAATATATAAATAATACTGATTTAAAATTTATTCCTCGTATAAAAGACCAAACAATTGAAACGGATAAAAAAGTTTATATTAAGGTTGAGGAATTTACCCATTTTTTATGGAATAAAGTCAAAATTCAAATACATTTTGAAATGATAAGTTACCAACGACATCTATGCCAAGAAATTTATCAAAAGATGAGTAACGAACTAGATTATTTTTTCTTACACCCCAATATTATTGGTGCATATGAATTAAATAAATTATCACTTGTAGCATCTTTAGCTTACACACTACAGAATCTACATAAAATGTCTTGGCATGCATCCAGTTTTCAATTTATAAACGACCACAAAAAAGAGATTAAGTATTATCCTCAAATTGTAAATGGTATTAAACAAGAAATGTCTAATTCTTGGCTTTATATGAGTTTACTAAATGAGATGGTATATAAATGTAACCATAAATATAATGGTCAAATAAATGTTGTTTCCCTTAGAAATTTAGCCAAGTTCTCTAAAAAAACACTTGCTAATTATACAGAAGAAGAAAAAATAATTATTTTGAAAATAGTTAAAGATATTAAAAAACAAACAATGTCAGAGTGTTCATGGTTTTGTTTAGGGTTACTTGATTCATTATGTATGTAGTTAGTTATATGTTCTATTTTTAGTCAATATTTTTAGTCAATTTTGTAATTGTTATAAATATAACATAATAAAATATATAGCTGTTTTATTTGTTATTTTGTTACCTAAAGATCAGCAATATAAAAAAAATATTAAAAAAATAGAGAATGTTTATATGTCAAAAAGAAGTTAATTCCTTAAAAGAATGTGCTTTCAGTTATATGCCTTTTTCCTATGAAAGTTGGTCGTGGAGTATTAATAATTCCTCAGAGAATAATTCAAAATTTGATGAATATTATTACCTTCCACTACATGACAATAAAGGATTTTATCAAATTGTTACCATGTTTCTCAAATATTGTAGCCAAATATATAATTCACTCTCTAATGATAAAAACCATAATCATAATGAATATATAGCAGGAAGATGCCGACTACGCCAATTACCAGGACTCTTGCTCTTAGGTTATGATATTTTGAAAAAAAAGAAAGGGTTAGTATCTTTCTCATTTTTCACCAGTGATTTGCCATGCACTTGGGTTATTCCAACCTCGATTTCTAATTTTTCTGAAATTGTTACCAATCCAGGTTGGATTGCAACTACAATGCTAAAACCTAAAATACCTCCTGTTTTTAATTTACCCCACCCTATTAGTATCTTCAGTCTTGCTGACAGTGGTTTAGTAGTAGCTTATCATTGGTCATCTATTCTCTTTTTGCTCTTAGAACCCATATTGGTGATACCTTCTTCTCAGCTTCAATCTAAAAATCTAAAGGGTAAGTGGGATCCACATCAATTAGTAAATAAAAGTAAAAAATATCTTAATGATAAAGAAGCAAGTTTAAAACTTCTCGGTTCTCATTATATCATTCAATATTTTCCCAAGTCTCATCTTAATGAAAATACATTTTCTATTGCAGTCTTTAACTCAAAGCATTTACCGATCAACCAAGAACTACAACACAATTCATTTCAACCCTCAGATTTTATGAAATCCCTCATTTGGGGTATTTCTCTTCTACAACTGAGTCAAGAAAGTCTGAAATAAATAATGGCAACAAGTTCTTATTCCTCTCTACCACATCCTCCTCCTCCTCCTCCTCCTCCTCCTTATTCAATCATAAAACTGCAAAGTAGTGATGGTGATATTTTTGAAGTAGAATATGATATTATCAGACAGAGTGGTGTTATAAAAACCATTTTAAATGATTTGAGTGATGATACCAATGATGAAGCTATTCCTCTTCCAAATGTAAACACTATTATTTAAAAAAAAATAATTGAATGGTGTGGTTACCATCACAATAATAATGATAGTTCTATAATGTCATTTTCAAAATGGGATTTTGATTTTTTTGAACAAGATACATTGTTGCCAATAATTTTGGCAGCTGATTACTTAAATATTAAAGATCTAACTGATAAAGGAATCAAAATGTTTGCCAATATTATTAAAAAATTGACAGCAGAAGAAATCAGAGAAATATTTCATATAACTAACGATTTGACACCTGAAGAAGAAGAAGAAATTGTTAAAGAAACTAACTGGTGTAAATTTATATAATTATAAGACCAGAAAGGATGTAAAGAATAATTACTGTGGAGTTCGTAAACCGTAGACTTTTTATTAATGGTTAATGAAGGCAGAGGACATGACCTCTTGGGTGTTAGTAATAATTAGATGCTAGAAATTAGGTTTTGAAGATTTAGAAATCATGATTTTCTACATGAAATCATGATTTTCTACATGATTTTTTGTATGAACCAAAATGGGGGACTGGAGCTAGAGTCTGTGAACTCTATTTCTTTTTTTATATCCATTTAAAGGAGAAAATACAATATTTGATAATAGCTGTTGATATGTATTAATTAGATCCATATTAAATGATTATAGTAAGTAACAAACAGTACACTGATGAGGAAACATTATATAATGTTATTATATAGTCTGTTGATATGCATACTCCTTTTTTTTCTTATAATTATTCTCTAAATATTCATTATATTTTTGAATACACCAATCATATGACATCAAATATACATAATATATTATCAGTAACAAAAAAAAAAGAAGTTAATGAATAAAATAAGATAATAATAAAATATTCATCATTATTATCATTTATTACATTTTCACTAACTTCTACTGAGAATGTACTCTGTTCCGTTAACACTAAAGTGTTATTTTCGTAATTTACCATTTTTAATTACTTATTTGGAAAGACTAAGGAGACTCAGGGGTAGGCAGGAACTTGTGTTAATCTCCTTTCCCATACTACTCCTTTATATAGCTATCAAACAAATATATATCATTATTATTTTTTATTTATAGACAGGTACACTATTTTTCGGGTAATCATTATTTGTTTATGTTGTAATTTATGGAAAACAATTTGACACTCTTTTTTTTTGGGGGGGGGTAAAGTATTATATATATATATAGAGAGAAGCTATATCCTAACTTATTGTATATGATTTTGGTGGAGGGTGACGACCACTATCATTGTCCATGATTAGAGGTAATCACACACAGGAGCCTAATGTAGAAAGATGTAACCAGAATGAAGCTAATATTGCCGAAGTTTCACTGAAAGGAGAGAGCGTGGAGAATAAGGCGGAGAGTTTAGCCAAGTATATTGTGTTTTCACTGATGGAGAAGACAAAGGCGACAACTAATGATAAAGTTGAAGAAACACTCCTCAGATGTATCAAGACGATGGTGCACAGTCACGAAAAACAATTTAAGGGAATATTTAAAAAATTGGACATTACTCATGACACTGGATATGTGACATTTGTTGAAGTTTTCAATGAACTATTTGAAGGTGAAAAGATGGCTATTACTTGGGGCAGGATAATTGCACTATATGCTTTTGGTGGACAGATGGCTTTGTATTGCAAAGACAAAAATATGGAGGACTTGAGCGAAAAAATAGTAACATTTATGAGCAAATATGCCAGTTTAATATTGGTACCATTTGTTACGACGGCTGGTGGATGGATAAAAATATGTGAAGAATTTCCAGCAGAAGAAGGTGATACGTTGCTGGTTTAGATATCATTGTCCCTGCAGGTGTATAAAGCCTCTCTCTCTCTCTCTCTCTCTCTCTCTCTCTCTCTCTCTCTCTCTCTCTCTCTCTCTCTCTCTCTCTCTCTCTCTCTCTCTCTCTCTCTCTCTCTCTCTCTCTCTCTCTCTCTCTCTCTCTCTCTCTCTCTCTCTCTCTTTCTCTCTTTCTCTCTATCTCTCTCTCTCTCTCTCTCTCATTCTCTCTTTTTCCTCATCCACAATAACTTGAACTTCCCCAAAGTCAGATAGAAGAAAATTATAAAATTGAAAATTATTGGCTACATGGCCATGTATGATATATAAGACAACCCTCAACCTTATATTCCTTATATTAGTTCTCCACTGTGAAGGGAAGAGACCTCGCTTGGAGTTCGTATATATATACTATATATTGTAAAAGTGTAAAAAGTATTATTAAAACATATAGTTTTTCATTTCAACAGATATCATTAATCTTTATGGACACTCAGAGTTTCAGTGCTGGAATAGAAACTTTTCTACAAATGGGGGAACAGGAACCTCTAGTCATGGATGAGGTAAAAAAAAAAAAAAAAAAAAAAAAAAAAAAAAAAAAAAAAAAAACTATATCATCATCTGAGACTACTCATTACAAATTTTCATAAAAGATTGTGATTTGTCATAAGATTGTGATTTTTTATTTTTTTTGTCATCTTATAAGGTAAATGTGGTACGATTTGATATGAGATTACAATTCGAGGGGGACAGCAAGGACCAACACTCCCGAGGCACAGAGCGCCGGTGCAGGTGCAGTAGGCGCAGCAAAGACCAGCACTCCCGAGGCACAGAACATCGGCGTAGCAAAGACCAACACTCTCGAGGCACAGAGCGACAGCGCAGCAAAGACCAACACTCCCGAGGCACAAAGCGACAACTTTCCCGAGGCACAGAGCGACAGCGCAGCAGGCGCAGCAAAGACCAACACTCCCGAGGCACAGAGCGACAACACTCCCGAGGCACAGAGCGACAGCGCAGCAGGCGCAGCAAAGACCAACACTCCCGAGGCATAGAGCGACAGCGCAGCAGACGCAGCAAAGACCAGCACTCCCGAGGCGGAGAATGGAGGCGCAGTAAAGACCAGCACTCCCGAGGCGGAGAATGGAGGCGCAGTAAAGACCAGCACTCCCGAGGCAAAGACCAGCACTCCCGAGGCGGAGAATGGAGGCGCAGTAAAGACCAGCACTCCCGAGGCAAAGACCAGCACTCCCGAGGCAAAGACCAGCACTCTCGAGGTGGAGAATGGAGGCTCAGTAAAGACTGTCACCTCCTTGAGTTATCACAGAGTAGCGGCGCTCCAAAGACCAACTTCAATCATACTGCTCTTACACCACCACCTGTGCTGACCTGATGCTAGGAGAAAGAGGAAGGGTTGAATTGTACTTACCTCAGTACACGCATGAGGTTTCAGCAGGTGAACACCTTTCTGTTGTAGTTCTGAAATAATTTTAAAAATAATATAATCACATGATATGACTCCTTTTGAATTTTAATTTATTCCTAGATATTATTTTCACTCTTAAGGTTTTCTTTATAGTTAAAAATGAATAATAATAATAATAATAATAATAATAATAATAATAATAATAATAATAATAACCTCTTTAAAAAAAAGAGAAAGAGGAAAAAGAAAAAATTGAAAATTTTGTCTCAATGGCATATTTCCCATCAAAAGGAGGAATTTACAGTCCCAGTGAAAATGAAGAATCTAATAATAAAATTAGAAAAAACAAAACAGCTACAACAACAGCAACAGAATCTAAACCAACACCAACACCAACACCAAGAACAACTAGTGAAAGAAAAAGTGAACAAAATCGAAGAAAATCTCAACAACAACAACAACAACGTCGATACCGCATACCATTTGTCAAAACAGCAGGTGGACTCTTACCCTCTAGTGACGCATATCGTGTAAACCGAGATGGTCACATTAAAAACGAGAAAAATCACTTTAATAGGGATGTTTATATTGATGATTATGATTTAGAGGAAAGAACGCGAATAGCTAGAGTTGAAAGACGTTTACAGTATATTGAGGAGTGTTTAGGTAAGAGTAACATCATTAAAGCTGAACCAATAACAGCTTTAATTTATACACATGAAAGTGCTCAATTTATTATAAATAAAGTTTATCATAACTGGATTAGATTTATGGGACATGTGGCTCAGCAACTTATGTCTAGAACAATTGAAAATTTGTTTGGAGCTGCTGATCAATATTTGTTTGAGGGTTGGTTTGAAATTCAAAAAAATTTAAGATCACCCCCACTAAATTATCATTTTATCGACTATAAGGAAAATGTATTAGAAGTAAATAAGGAAATTTTGAATTTGGCGTTAGAAGGTGATAGAGATCAAAATGGTAAACTCCTCTATCCTCAAGATTGTGAGTATATTAATCTTTATATGGACAATACTACTAATAATGTGTATATTTTTTATTCAATAAATGAATTAATAAACATATATAAAACAAAAACAGATGATGATAAAAATTATATAAACAAGGATAATGATCGGTCTCTTGTAAGTGGCCTAGATGCTTATAGTTTGGTTATGCCTGGAGCTGATAAACGATATAAGGTGTTAGGTTCCCATCGTATTTTATATAATACATTTGTAAATATGTCTAATGGAGAAATGTTCAACACTAGTCTAAATGGAATGGGAATGTCAGCTCTTAACGTCTGTGTTATTATTGTTCATGCCATGATTCATTTAAAATGTTTACTTGATAAAAATATACTTCCCACTGAGAAAATGCGACACTCTAACAAACATTTCATTGAAGAAGTAATAAAACATGTTCCTTCCACATTATTCGGGCATCCCATGTTACCAATTGTTACCTTCAAAGACCAATAAAAAAGCAATTTAATAACAATTTAATTAATTTTTAAAAAATAAGAAAACAATGTCGTGGAATATGACTACAAAGCCACTTTTATCATATTTTCCTTCTGATATAACTAGTGATACTAATGTAATTATTACAACTAGTGACACTACGTCAACAATAACAACAACAACAACAACAACTACATCCACTGCAACATCTACAATTACTACTGATATATTGTCACCAATAAACAATGATGACAATAGTAATAATAATAATAATGATGATAATATTAATAATTATTTTAACAGTAAACAAATGTTAGATACTGAAGATTTTACTCAAGATATGTTTTTTTATAAATATGTACGATATCTTAACGAGGAAAAAAGAGCACCAGCTCTTCTTGTTTTTGATTTCGATAATACATTAGCCATATATGATGAACAACAACATTTACAACTGAATTTGTCAGATAGTTTTCCCTCAGTATATACACGGCCATTTTTATATGAGATGTTAGATTATATGAAAGCCACCAACAAACACAATATTCTTATTTTATGGACAGCAGGAAAACGATCATATATTCAAAATGTTTTAACTTTATTGAACATGTGTCAATATTTTACACATATTTTAACGTATTATGACTGTGTTTTATCTAAAAATAAATATGGTGTTAGTAAGTCATATAAATATATTGTCAATAAATACCCTAAATATTCAGATATGAGAGCCATACTGATAGGATAACTGGGCTGTTTATAATGCTTTGGGAAGGAAAAGAAAGAGTTATAAGACAAATTATGATGATGGAATAGTCAAACAGCAATACAGTCGACTCATATCTATCAAACCTTATACCATATATGACGTGGTGAAAGAATTTGGGGCTTTCAATATACCCCCTCATCAAATAAATGATATTGATATGTTTATTCGTTCTAAAGGCTTAAACGGCAAAACCAATAATAATTATAATCATAATAATGGAACAGATTCATCCACACCAGGAAAATTAGACCAGTACCCATCATATGGGGACACAGCTCTCTTATCCTTAATATGTTTCTGTGAAAGAGAAATCTTTGGGATAGTAGCAACTCCGACTATACAAAACAAAAGAAGTATAAACAGTGACTACTATATTATTATGCTTGAAAACGATCAGTTATCATTGATAAATAGAAACAAGGTAGAAAATAGTAATATGATCAGAAGTAGACAATGCCGTCCCCTTATATGGATACAAATTTCAACTTAATGATGGTAGTACTATTAATATCTATTTTATATTTCTATAAGTTTGATTAAGTAAGTATTCGTGGGATTATGCCTGAAAGCTTCTAAGGCAGAATCCCGGCTGGAGAAGCAACAATATGGTGTTCAGCTGACATTGGAATGGTCAAAGAGCGATTGGTTTGTAACCCTAGGACTCAATGATCGTTAGTCATCTTGTGTTAATTCATCATCATCATCATCATTCATTCCATACGTTTTTATTTCGGATATGATTTTTTCTATTAATTCAAGTTGGTTATTTAACATTAATTCTTGTTCATGTATAGTGTCAATAGTTGAAAGGTTAACCCTTTTCCATAATTCATTTTTACTTTCCTCTGTTTTTCTGTAAATTTCTTCAATGTTGCTTTTATAAATTTCTTGAGAGTTTTTTAGTTGCCATTGATAATGTTCATGTAACTGTTGTATACAAAATTTATTATTGTTTTCCAATTGGTTTACATTATTTTGAAATGTGTTTTGAATTTCATTTATTTTTGAATTAGAGATTGTATTCATATTTACACAACTTTTTATGAGTTCATTCATGCGTTTGCATAACAGAAAACAAAGGTAAATCAATTGAGTGTTGATTGAAAATGGTGTATAAAGATGACTACGTTCAAGGGCAAATAGAAACTGTTCAAATAATTTATATACACCAAAAATTCTGTCCATGAGATTGGGTTCATCCATATTTTCGTTTTCAAGTTCATTGATTGCACAATGTATAAGGTTGGTTAGTAGATCGTTAATGAGGGATGAACCTACTATTTGGTCAATATTATCGGTATTTTTAAAGAATTCATTTAATTTTTGAAGATTTTCTTTCGGTTTAAATTCTTTCATATCATTTTTCTTATCTTCTTGTAATGCTAATTTGAACAGCGTTGAACATATTATCAAAGGAAATGGGTTTAGTCTCTCTGGACTATTTTCATTTTCGGGTAAAATTTTAATTTCATTTACAAAGAGTGTTTTTAGAATAGATTTTTCAAAGTCTAAATAAATTTGAAAAGCTTTTTTATATTTTTTATTTTTAAGGGCATCATTAAGATTAATAATATCCAAGGTTGATTTTGAAGTCATTTTTTTTATTTTATTTTACTTTGTTAATTTGGTTGTTTTATGGACTCAATAAACTCGTTGTGATCTTTCATTTCAGCCAAAAAATTTATATTATGGGTAATATTCCCTAGAGAATTTTTAGAAATGAAGTTTGTGCCAGTATCTCGAGCTAATATATTTGGTAAAAATGTTGCCATATTCTTTAAAACTAATTTTTCATTACTGCATATATTTGTAAGGGAAATGAATCCTATATGAGATGAATAAGCAGTATTAGGAGGGGTTGTTTCTAATATCCTAATCATACATTCTCCATTGGATTCGTCAGTGGAAATATCAATATTTGAATTTTTTTCCGGTTTCAAGTTAATATCTAATATTTTACTAGGGTACATTCCCATTGCAATATCGAGAATGGAAACATCATTAATGTTATTTACCACATCCACATTTAGATCATCATTAAATGTATTGAAATACCGTTTTAAATTATCAGTATTTGAAGTTAAATGACTTTGATACGTTTTAACCATAGGTTTCTCAGTTGCAATATGAGACAGATAAGAAAATTTTGTCTCATGTATAAAAGAAGGGGGATGAATATCTATAGGTCTAACAGGATTTTTGAGCTGTTGTAATACATTGGGTGAACTGGTATTGGTTTGGGTGGATATTTTAGGTTTAAGAGCTCGTTTTAATTGTATACATTCAGTGGATTGATTTTTGGTAGTAGTTGTAGTAAAAATAGCTCTTCCTTGTCTGTTAACAATAAGAATGTTATGCATCGTGAAGATACATCGACCATTGAGAGGCGGTAATTCTTTAAGATCATCGAGGGAGTCAGAAAGAGCAATTGCTATAGCTATATAATCATGAGTCCTATGTGTCGATAATGGTTCACAGTATGACAATCGATTATTTCTTATTTGTAAGAGCCGTTGCTGAGATTTAATTAACTGAGCATAATAAATACTCATTATATTGTTAATATCAAAGATTTTTAAATCCACTGAATTAAAATCATCCTTTTTTATAACTTTAATAAATCGTGAAGAAGGAGGAGCGCTTATTCCCTTTTCATTGTCATTCCATTGTTCGTTTTTTAATGGACGTTTATAGTAACCGTTTTCCAAAGGATATGGGAGACTTTCTACAAATTTTGTATAAATTTTAGTTAAATCGTCAACATTTATTTCATTTATTTCGTCTATTATTTCTTTAGTGTTAACCCAAACAATTTTAATATTTTGATCTATGAGATTTGATGGCATAGCTAAAATTTGTAACAAAATGTTGGGATTGGGTAAGATAACATTACCAGGGAAGAAAGATATGTTCTGTGTTTGTTTAATTTGGGGATAAATTTTGTAATTAATACCGAAACTAGATAGAGCATGCCAGAAATATCCTAAATTATAGGTGTGTATTCCAATGTTATTATGACACATTTCATTATAATGAAAATCATTTAAAGTTTCCCGAAAGATTAAACCCATTTTCACATACAAACATGGTTGGCATATGGCAGATAAACTTATATAGGTATTGGATTTGGATAATTTTTCTTGGGCTTTCATATAGAGTTGTTCAAGTTGAAGTAAATAATAATCTTTATCTTCTGTTTTTACATTAGGTAAAATTGCATGTTTACAAATACATTGAGTACCTATCATATTTATTTGTTCTCTAATCATCGTTCTAATTAAATTATGTTGGGGTGAATCATCATTAATTTTAGAAATGATATTAATGACATCAGAATTAACTATCGGATTTTTTATTGAAAGTGATGATGTCGGTGATTGAGGTAAAGATGAAGACATTTATTTACCTTTTTATTTTAATTTATAATAAAAAATATATGAAAATATGAATAGTCCTGTAGGGATTCCAAATACAACCAATCCTGTACAATCACCAAACCCACCACCAAACCAACCAGCACAAAACCAACAAACAAACACCATAACACAACAATCAGTAGTTGGTCTAACTCCGAATTCATCTATAACATCAATAATGGCCAATCCAAAAGTTAATCCAGAAATATCTGAAGTTCTTTCCAAAATTCAAGATATGACTAGATATATCAGTGACCCTAACCAACGTGCTTCTTTCATAAAAGCTTTGGGTCAACAGTTAAATATGATTGGTAATTCTTCTAAATGTGTTTGTATTCACGCTCTATTTCCTGACCTAAAATATGAAGAAAAAGATTATCATTTACAACAAATTGAAGATTTGTATAGAAAAGCACGGGAAAAACCAGTACATAATATTTATAAAAGTTTGTCTGCTATATGTCCACCCTGTTTATATCTAAAAATGGGTTTGTTATCAACAGACGTGGTGAAAGATTTTAAAGACTCATTTTGTTCCAACAAAACTGGACCTCATAAAACTTATAATTTAGGACCAATGGCTCATGTCTTAACAAGTTATAATGTTAATCAAAAAGTCTATCCTAACATGCAAAATGCTATGAATATATCTTTTCATCCAGGTAATATTCTAATCCCTGATTCAAAAATCTTTTTACAGATGTTAGCTATGCCATCAAATCTCATAGATCAGGGGGTTAAAGTAATTTGGGTTGATACAGAGGAAACTGTTCCTTGCAATAATAATAACATTAAAGACCAATTGGAATGTTATGAAAAGTTTATGAACGCTCTCCCTGCTTCTCTTGATAATGGTTATTACAAAGGTGAGCCTAGACAAACTGACAAGATTAAATTAATAACTTCTCCACCTCATAAATTTGTTAAAGCAGCTAAAGGTGAAGAAAATTTAGTTTTACTAAAAATTTTTTATGTAAATTCAGTTTTAAACATATATTATTCTCAACTAATTCAATCACAGCGACGTTTACAAGTGAAAACTATAACAGATAATGATGGAAGTAGATTATATTTGAATCGAACCAATTTTGCTTGTTATGAACCCTTGTCCACACATCGAATACATGATTTTCTAGCCATAGCGGTTGCCCTCTCGAATAATCCGGAAGATCTTAAAAAATACCCTCCACTCAATAATGAGTGTATCACTACTCCACATAATATTCTCATCATTAATAATAAAGGGAAGGCCGTTTTTACTGACAGTACTGAACCTAAATCAACTACAGCCTGTGAAAAATTGAAACGAGGACTTAAAGATGGTACTAAATATCCACCTCATAAACGATTTGTAAATACAGCACATACCATGACACCTAATACAAATCTCAAACCTGGAGATCCTATTAAACCAGACAGTTTTCCTGACTTAAATACTACCACTTCTCCTGATCTCGCTGATATTGCTATGGAGAAACATATTAATGATTCGGAAATGTTTCGTAAGAATTTAAAAGCAAATATAGACAATTTGAAAAATTACTTTTCAGAGTTTAATGATGACCTGAATAAACCTGTTGATATAAATAATGTTAATTATTCTATTTTTGATATTGCCATTGGAATGTCTCCCTCAAAAATACTCGATATTAATCATAATCTTGCAGGTGAAAAACCCAATGGTATTGATATATTTTCAGACTATCCCGAAAATGGCACAAATATTCTTGAAATAGCATCGCCTAATGTAGTATATTCAGATCAAATCGGTTTTGTTACTCTCAAGAGCCTATGTTCTAATGAGATGTTAGTATTAAAAAATACCATTGCCCATTTGCAAAATATTATGAATCGCAGTGTTGGGGTATTTAGGAAATTTGAAGTAACACCGGGAAACAACATTACAACTCTTCAACCTAATTATTTAGTACAAATACGAGATCCTTCTGAATATCTTCAAGTTGTTGATAAAACTATAAAAGCAGATACATCCATCCCCAACTTCCAAATAGAACCTCCTAATGATGTACATCATATACCACAAGATTTGTGCGATTCAATGTCATTTAATCAGTATGTAAATTTGTATACCCCACCTAAAACACAAGGATGTATATGGTAATTTATATTATAATTAAAACTTTTCAATTATATTAATAATTTAATATATTGTTTGTTTATTGGCAATTACCCAAAATACTTAGTTGTTGTTTTTTATTTTTTATGAATTACCCTCTAATATTTTTTTTGTTTTGGTTATTATAAAAAAAAATGAACATTTATATATTTGTTGTTGGCATATGTTTACTAATTATTTTATTTTTAATGTGGATGAGAATCCAATCCACAAACAGCGACACCATCTCTCCACAATCAGAAGATGTCAGTGCCACCCTCCCAACAGCACGTGCCACTGTCACCACCTCCACCAGCACTCCAGCTGCTGACGACAGCGGTGCCACTGTCACCACCTCCACCTCCACCAGCACTCCAGCTGCTGACGACAGCGGTGCCACTGTCACCACCTCCACCTCCACCAGCACTCCAGCTGCTGACGACAGCGGTGCCACTGTCACCACCTCCACCAGCACTCCAGCTACTAACGCAGAGACGAGGACTTTGGGGGGTAAGGGGTGGGATTTTGCTCTGGATGGGTGAGGGGAGGGGGGGTGTTAAGGTGGGTCGCCGAAAACGGAGATTCGAACTCAAAAGGCGGGCTAGGATCCGTCCCTGATCCGACACAGAGACAGAACGGAGAGACGACCCACTGTGGCAGGGTGAGGCGTCGAGAGAGTCCTTCCCACAATTTTTTTAATAAATGGCTAAGAATTATTGAACATTGAGAGGTTTCGTTTAGCATATTATAAAAAAAAATAATAGACATATGTAGCAGCCAGAAAGCCACACCTGGACCACTATGCTAGGCCCGACCTGCCCAACGAGGCAAGTTCCCCTGAATCTATATATTTTTCCAATTTTCCTCTATGAAGTGATAAATCTGTCCATTTCACCATGCACAAGTTAATTAGGTTAGGGGCTAGGTTAGGTTCGGTTCGGTCATATATCTATGTTAGTTTTAACTCAAATTTCCAATAATCAACCCATACATAATGAAATGGACAGATTCATCTCTTCACAAGAAAAAAAAATTGAAAAAAATATAAATTCATGAAAACTCGGCCCATCAGGCAAATCGGGTCTTGCACAGTAGGCCAAATACAACGTTCTGGCAACCAGGCACGACATATAAATATATATATATTTATTTTGGTGGTTGTTATTGTTTTTTGTAATAGGTTTAAATGGGTTTCAGGAGACCTACCCGTTGTTTGTTTCTTCCTCTGTATGTGTCGTTTTACCCACTCACTTAGGATCCATTATTGAGAATAAGGATTTGATGAATATCTCTTTAGTAACTTACATTCGAATTACCATTCTCCCAGAGTTTTTATTATTATTATTATTATTATTATTATTATTATTATTATTATTATTATTATTATTATTATTATTATTATTATTATTATATTAGGCATACCACCACCTTCAATTAATAAATATACAGTTAGATCTTAGAAATTGTAAACATTATAGAATACGAATTTTGTATATAATATGAATTTTGTATATATCAAATTTAATATATTTCTATTTACAACACACACACACCCACACACACACACACACACACACACACACACACACACACACACACACACACACACACACACACTGTAGGTTTTTATAATTATAATTAAAAAATTTAGGTAATTTTATGATCAGTATTGATTACACTTGTATTAAAAAAATAAAGCAAGCACCTGTTTCTATGACTTGGTAAATGTCATACATTACAACAAATTTTTTTCGAATACTTTATTAAATTTACTGTGCTTCAAAATTCATTTGGTCTCTTTCTTCATGGTTTATAATTTTATATGTATTAATCGTTGTAAAAATCACGAGAATTACTGCAATTAGCCCAGCAATGGCATGATGTGACCCCATAACATATTTCATGTGATCATCAGATTTAACTGAATCCATAAATGGTATTTTATCATATACATTCATAAAAGATGTTATTGTAATAAACAAACATAAGATAATTAATATAATAAGTATAAAATATGTGAATATTTTATTACCGAACATATCTTTTTTTGTTCTTTTTTATATAGGAGAAAAATAATAAAATGACTATGAAATTTAATTATAATTTAATAATTTAATAGATGTATAAGCTGTTTAGCTGGAGGAACGATTTTTTGGGCATAAGAAACAATTGATTTATATTGATATTGATGGTAAGTTAAGATAAATGTAATTAATAAAAGAGCCATAATAGCAATTACTAATGACATTAATGATTTGGAAATATTTGTTCCCAAAAGATAAAAGGTGGCTAATAAACCAACCAAAAAAGACAGATACATAATAGAAAGGGACCAATTTGTTTTTTTCTTAACGACATTCATTTTTTCCTGTGATATTTCCTTATTATCATGTGTCTCATTAATTGTGGGAGTTGTTAATGTGGTTGGTATTGGATTCCAATAAGATTCTTCATGTACTCTATTAGCTATTCTCAAATCCATAACATGAGGTTGAGGTAGTAACTGAGGAAGTTGTTGATGATTCTCGCCTGAAGCCGTTGTTGTTGTTGTTGTTGAAAGATGAGGATGTACCATTTTATTTAACGATTTTCTTTTATTTTTTTAATTATAGTTTTAATTAATGTTTCACTATTGAAGGGTATTAGTGTTTTGAGTCGATGGCTGTTTATATGTATTAGGGCTTCTTCAAGTGGGAAATAACAGGCAATTTTTTCTTCATCTAAGCGATGACTGAAAGGAAAACGATGCATATAATTCTTAATTGCACGGTTGTTGGTCTTCTTATCATTTAGGTTGAAAATACATCCTAAAGTTCCAAGTATCCAATTTAAACATCGAGACCGAGAGTGCGTAAATTGAATTAAATTATTTGCATTTTCAGTTTCAATTAAAATACTATAATCACACTGATAGGTTTTACCATTCAGTGCTATCCATTCCTCTGATATCATTGGTAAATTATATTGGTTATTATGAATCATCCCCAATTTAATTCTTTTAATAATTGGTATAAAATCTAAATGAAAACAATGTGTTTCTTCCATAAACTCTCTAATTTGGGTAATTATCGGAATCTTTTGATCAATTTTTTCAGGTTGACCACGAGGAAGTGTATACTCTCCCTCTATTGTATTTCCATTACCAAACATATGTTGATATAAATTAACATATTCGGCTTGACTCATGGGGGACGAATTTTCAAAAATAATAACATTTTTCGTTTTATCATTCCATTTATGTCGATAACTTTTATTATTAAGATACGAAATATAAAAGTATGATGGAGAATGTAACATTAGGATTTTACATTTTTTTAATATAACTTTTTCGTCTGTACTAAAACATTGACTGGCATCTACATATAAAAGCCCTAAAGATTTTTTAGTTTTATTATCATAATTTAATTGGTTTGGTTTTAATTGTATTAATGGCATATTTATAGTGGGAGGAAGATGTGCATTTTTGTAATAAAAATCAGTTTCTTTACAATACTGAGATGACATACTGACTATTTTGTATATAAAAATGAATGGTGTTTATATAATAATTTATATATTTTTTGTATTCTAACGGAACATGGATTATATTCATTAATGTGTAGTAGGGAGTGGTGGTGGTGGTGTGGTAAGGTTGTTGGGGTTGTGGTGAGGTGGTGGTGGTGGTGGTGGTGGTAGCGGCGGTGGCGGTGTTTGGGTTGTTGTGTTGGTTGGGTTTTGGAAGGGTGGTGGTGGTGGTGGTGGTGGTGGTGGTGGTGGCAGTGTTTGGGTTGTTGTGTTGGTTAGGTTTTGGGAGGGTGGTGGTGGTGGTGGTGGTGGTGGTGGCAGTGTTTGGGTTATTGTTTGGGTTGTTGTGTTGGTTAGGTTTTGGGAGGGTGGTGGTGGTGGTGGTGGTGGTGGTGGTGGTGGTGGCAGTGTTTGGGTTATTGTTTGGGTTGTTGTGGGGGTTGTTGTGTTGGTGGGGTTTGGGTTATTGTTTGGGTTGTTGTGGGGGTTGTTGTGTTGGTGGGGTTTGGGTAGGGTGATGGTGGGGGTGTTGTTTGGGTTGTGGTAGTTTCCATATCTTTTATTATTTGAGGAAAATTTTTTACCAAAATTTTCCCAAATTGTTTTTCCTGACATTTATACCGAAATAAAATATATGAAAACAATACTGCAAATTCTTTTTTTTCTATAGTTTCTTTTACAATACTATGTATAATATCTCGAGGTATATTATCATGGTAAATGGTTTGGCATATGGTATCCATTCCTTCAATTAAAGATTGAATTAGATTTTTTTTATCATTTACAGATACCTCTCGAAATTTTCGTATTGTAATCTCAATTTTGTTCGAGGATAAATCCATGAAACTTTTCAGAAAGCTACATTCCGGATTCCATTGAATATGAAGAAGTAGAGGCTTGTCAGAAATGTCAAAATTCCATAGCCCAAGATTACAAAAAGCACATTTCACATGATCACTAAGACCTGTATAAAAGAATCCAGCTGAACTTAGATCTTCTGAGTTTGGTAATGTAAGTGGCCATGTGCTAAAACTTTCCAGGCGATTTTTACAATCTTCATATGTTCGATCGACACTGGGACAATGAGGTGACAATGAGAGGACTAAATTTGATTGCAGAATAACTTCACATAACTCTAAAGGGACATTACCAACGGGTTTTCCCATGATAAATGGACAATAAGGAACTCTTTGTCTATGTTTATTATGTGGAATATCGTTTATTTGCCAGTTCTTGATAACTGTATTGCAGAAAATACATGCACATGCATCGTTTCTTTTAAGATAAAAAAATCCATCCCTAGCTAAATTTAGAGGGGAAATCCATGGGAATTTCCAATTGTTAAATGTGTCTAGACGTGCACTTTCAAACTTCAAAAAAAAAATGTTGTTAAACATTCTGATAGGTGTTTTAATTTGTGAAATAAATGTACAATTATGTTCTGGATATACAATTGCATTACTATTTATATTGAATGTAAGTGACAAATGACACTTTATACAGTTCCATAGATTTTCTTGTTTGTTATAATAAAACCCATTTCGTTTTAAAATGTTTAAATTTATTTTGAAATTTAAACCTTCTAATGTTTTCATGCTATGTTGTCCACTCATTTTGGTATGTAATTAATGAATGGTAAATTTATTAAATCCGTCTGACCATATTATATATTTTACTAGGCATGGCATTATATATATTTTTTTTTTATTTATATTTCGAGATTCTTCAGGTTTACAGTAAAGGCTTCAAACTCTTCTTTTCAATTCCTTTTCAAGTCAAATTCCATTATCATCACTAGTGTTCTAGGCGATTTGTAAAAAAAAAAAAAAACTTGGTGGTTATATAATAAACATATTGAAATAAAATTAAAATAGTGATAGGATGATATCAAAGCAAAAGAAAAACGAAGAATTTTGCAGCAAACATGAATTTGAATTAAAAATTAGCCAAATGTTGGAAAAAGGTGGGCCTGGGAGTCGGAAAATTTTTACTCGAGAAAAATTAGCACAATACATTGAGGAAGTCAAAAATGCTAAATTGAAACTGAATTGGAAATCTTCTCATGAATATGATCTATTGTCTCGATATGATGTCAAAAATCTATTTGGGGATGATGTCTTAGTAACCATCGACGAAACTGAACGAAGAATGAAGCGGGGGACAAAGCGTAAACTGACCAGTGACAATCGTCATTCTACTACGGTTGTAACAACAACAACAACAACAGGAGCAACAACAGCTGATCCTGGCCGGATGTGTCGTCGTTTCATACATCAAGGGCAATTGTATGATACGATTTATGATGCACACAGAGCAGTTTGTCACGGAGGAGAAAAAAGAACTTATTTTGAAGCAAGTAAAACTATCGCTAACGTCACTCAACAATCGGTGAAACTCTTTATTTCACTCTGCCACATATGTAATTTGAAACGACTTCCTCGACGAAAAAAGGGGGTAATACGGCCCATTGTATCGACCAGTTTTGCGGAGCGAGGACAAATGGATTTAATAAATATGCAAAAAGAAGGAGGATGTGTGTATAAATATATTTTACATTATCAAGATCATTTAACAAAGTTTTCGGTTTTACGAGCTCTTCGCAGTAAACGGGCGATTGAAGTGGCACGCCACTTACTCGATATATTTGCTCTCTTGGGAGCCCCACGAATTCTGCAGAGCGATAACGGCCGTGAATTTGTGGCAGAGGTGATTCAAGAGCTAAAAAACGAAATGTGGCCCAACATGCTCCTCATTAATAGCAAACCTCGTCATCCACAGAGCCAAGGGAGCATTGAATGTACAAAAGAAAATGTAATCAAAATGCTTGGCAGTTGGATGTGTGAAAATCAAACGCGAGATTGGTCAGCTGGACTTCCCTTTGTGCAATTCACCAAAAACACAGCATATTCACGTGGAATTGGCGTATCGCCTTACAAGGCAGTTTTTGGTATAGAACCACCAATATATATGAATAATAATACACCTTCATTAATAAAGATGATGCAATTGAAATTAAGAGAAAAATAGAGGTGATGAGTTAATAGTACATTATTTCTTCAAATTTATTTATGTTAGTTAAAATGCACGTGCTAAATATCAAGGTTCATTATTAATTTATTTTTGTTTTTGTTTTTGTTTTAGGATACGAGAAGTTTGACTGAACTAAAAGTTGGTTGGGAATGAAAAAGACTAAAGGAAACTAGTACTAGTGTCCCCCCCCCCCAAAAAAAAAAAAATATAAAAAACATACCTCATAAACCCAAAATGGTTCTGGATGGGTTCTACTGAAGATGGATGGGTACCCAGCATCATCACAATTGAAATTCATAATGCAAATATTGGATATAGGTTCGATGATAACTAAATTGTTTGTTGAACTAGTTTCCAACATTGACCATCATATATAGTAATCAACTCAAAATTGGTATGGACCAGGGGAATCGGACTGTCTAATTAAAACAAAGCAAAGCAATGCGATGGTCAGAGATAGATGTTGATGTAATGTGATTTCTGCCCAGTGCTCGGAATGTCAAAGTGAAGAAATTCAAAGAAGCGCGGGTAAACGGCGTGAGTCATATATCATATAGTGGGGAGTTGATGACTGAGATTCATTCAATAGGCCGTTACTTAACATATATTATATTAACCTAACCTAACCTATGTTAGGTTAGGTTATGTAGGGTTGGTTAGGTTCGGTCATATATCTACGTTAATTTTAACTCCAATAATTTTTTTTTAACTCATACATAATGAAATGGGTAGCTTTATCATTTCATAAGAAAAAAAATAGAGAAAACATATAAATTCGTGAAAACTTGGCTTATTAGGCAAATCAGACCTTACATAGTAGGCTGAGAAGTCCGTTCTGGCTACTAGGTACCACATATATCCAACTCGAATTGATATACTCTCTGTAGTGATACTTTTTTTTAAATAATATTTACAATAAGAATAAAGGTATTAAAACAAAATATAATATAATATCATTTCTATACTACTTATTATTAAAATACTTATTTGTCAATTTAATTATATGGAGAATAAATGTGAATTGCTATATTCAATATCATAACCAGATTGTATTAACATGTGATACAAATAATACAACTGTAAATTATTTAAATTTGTGGTGTCAATTTTCCAATTTGGTGATAGATGAATAGGATTTTCTTTATAATAGTTAATCAATGCATCATGAAAAATTTGCTCATTCGGCATTAAAATAAGTTGTTTGTAAATTGCATCTGAAATTTTATTTGGACATTTTGAAGAATTATAATACGGGATAACCATATTATTAATGATCATAAAAGCTAATTTGAAAGGTGAATTGGAATTATGAAAGTTGTTTTTATAATTTGAAACTTTTTCTTGTATAAATTGAACATATTTTCGTTTTTCTTCTTCATCATTTTGATTATTAATAAATATGTTTGTTTGATCCTCCACAATCATTAAATTTTCAGTATTATCTTCTTTGAATGGTGGCAGTGGCGATTGTTGCGGTGTCGGTTGCAGTGGTGATTGTTGCGGTGTCGGTTGCAGTGGTGATTGTTGCGGTGTCGGTTGCAGTGGTGATTGTTGCGGTGTCGGTTGCAGTGGTGATTGTGGCGGAGTCGGTGTCGGTGGTGATTGTGGTAGTGATGGTGATGGTAGGTGTGATAGGTCAGAATCCATTTTAAGGATTGATTTTGGGATTTTTTTTTATACATTTTATATATATATAAAAAAAAGAGGGGCTGGATTTTTATTATAGAAAGAGACATTATACTAAGATGGTAAACCAATGTTTTTAAGTAGGGGTGGTGGTGGTGGTGGTGGTGGTGGTGGTGTTGCTGCTGCTTTTGGTAATATACCTTCATCTTGATTGATAAACGTTACAATTTCATCCTTTTTTCCCGGTTTGAATGATGTCAGTTAAGAGATGGGGATTTCGGGTTCTTAAACAATATTATCATTAGTCATCAATATCACTAAAAATACGAAAGTAATTCCCTTCGTCACATGATTCCGTGTTAATATGTCACAAAAAATTATTCCTGTTTGGTGTATTCATGTTTAATCTTTTGCTGGTTTATATACCATTCTTTATAAACTTCCAACATTCTAGTTAATTTCAAATGTATTTTTTTTATACATTAGATGTCTATATGATTTAAAACAGTGTTGCCTTATCTAGATTTAAATAACCAAGTGTGTATATATGCTTGTGGGTGCCGGATGTCAAAGAGTGACTGAGCGGAGGAGCTGTGTGTGTGTGTGTGTGTGTGTGTGTGTGTGTGTGTGTGTGTGTGTGTGTGTGTGTGTGTCTTTGTGTCTTTGTGTGTGTCTTTGTGTGTGTCTTTATGTGTGTTTAAGTGTGTGTGTGTGTGTCGTTGTGTGTGTCTTTATGTGTGTTTAAGTGTGTGTGTTTTTGTATCTTTGTGTGTGTGTGTGTCTTTGTGTGTGTGTGTCGTTGTGTGTGTGTGTGTGTCTTTATGTGTGTTTAAGTGTGTGTGTCTTTGTGTCTTTGTGTGTGTGTGTGTGTGTCTTTGTGTGTGTGTCGTTGTGTGTGTGTGTGTGTCTTTGTGTGTGTCTTTGTGTGTGTCTTTGTGTGTGTCTTTGTGTGTGTCTTTGTGTGTGTTTTGTGTGTGTGTCGTTGTGTGTGTCTTTGTGTGTGTCTTTGTGTGGGTGTGTGTGTGTGTCTTTGTGTGTGTCTTTGTGTGTGTCTTTGTGTGTGTCTTTGTGTGTGTGTCGTTGTGTGTGTCTTTGTGTGTGTGTGTGTGTGTGTCTTTGTGTGTGTGTGTCTTTGTGTCTTTGTGTGTGTGTGTCTTTGTGTCTTTGTGTGTGTAAGTGTGTGTGTGTGTGTGTAAGTGTGTGTGTGTCGTTGTGTTGGTGTGTGTGTGTGTGTGTGTGTGTCTTTGTGTTGGTGTGGGTGTGTGTCTTTGTGTTGGTGTGGGTGTGTGTGTGTGTGTGTGTGTCTTTGTGTGTGTGTGTGTGTGTCTTTGTGTGTGTCTTTATGTGTGTGTAAGTGTGTGTGTGTGTGTGTAAGTGTGTGTGTGTCGTTGTGTGTGTGTGTGTGTGTGTGTGTGTGTCTTTGTGTTGGTGTGGGTGTGTGTCTTTGTGTTGGTGTGGGTGTGTGTGTGTGTGTGTGTGTGTGTGTGTGTGTGTGTGTGTGTGTGTGTGTGTGTGTGTGTGTGTTGTATAAAAGGAGGTGGGATCCGAGCAGTATCTCAATTCTCATCCTGCGTTTCTTTGGATATTACTACAGTGAACTTCTAAAAGTTATACTTACAACCATTGTTGTGTAGTATATTAACATTTACTAAGGCGTAAATAAGGCGTAAGTATTTCAGTTTGTTTTTTCTTTTTTTTTCTTTCTTTTTTTTTAAGTAGTAGATAACTTTCAATTTTTGATTGAGATTGTTTCTGTTTCTCCTTGAATAGATTGATGATCATCTTAGTCTATTTCAATACACCAGACTATTTCAATTATAATATATATATTTTTCAGGTTGGGAAAAATGAACCAAATGGATATTGGTAATGGGGAAGCAGTTGGCA
This sequence comes from Procambarus clarkii, assembly GCF_040958095.1. Lineage (NCBI taxonomy): Eukaryota > Metazoa > Arthropoda > Malacostraca > Decapoda > Cambaridae > Procambarus > Procambarus clarkii. Next base: position 623,619 of record NW_027189161.1, on the reverse strand, counting down.
TTGAGAAATTGGGAAATGATGAAGAGAGGAAAGTAAATGAAGGAGGAGTTGAAGATGAAAAGGGAGATGAAGAAAGGGGAGAAGATGAAGATAAAAAGGTAACTGAAGAGGAAGATAAAGATATAAAGGTAATTGAAGAAGAAGATGAAGATATAAAGGTAATTGAAGAAGAAGATGAAGATAAAAAGGTAAATGAAGAGGAATATGAAAAAATCAAGTTTTTTATAAATAAATTTGACGCTCCATTTAAATATGATTCTAATTTTAAAAAATTTAAAGAATTGAAAAGTGAGCTAGATAGGATATTTCTTGAAACTAAATGTAAAGTTGAATGCTTAGAAAAATGTACATTCACTAAAGAAGAATTATCCGAATCCGGATTTCAAGATTTTATTAAATATGACCATATGGACCGGATATATAATTATTTCATTTATTATGGTTGGTATTTCACCATAACAGCAAGAATTAAGTATAATAATTGTTGGGTATATGTTCACATATATTATGTTTATGCAAACAATTGTTGTAATATGTGGGTTACTGAGGATGCTCAAATATTTCTTAAATTTCTTGTCAATGAATTTTTTCATCCAAGTAAACCCCATTCCGAAGAAATTTGGTTAGCTATGAAAAATGATAACTTAAATGTAGAGAAACCTCCACAATATACATATTAAGTTTTATCATGATGAGATGATGTAAAATAGGATTGAATGTTTTTTGAAGATAAAAAACACTAACGCAATATTACCAGATTTTCTATGGTGGATGTGAAGGTCCTAATTCCACATACATCAAGTTAATATCTTGTGATGACCATGAATTCATCATTAAAAGGAAAGATGCCTTCACCTCAAATTTAATTCAAGCTATGATGTCAAGTTCAACAACGTGTATTGAACAGGAAAAAAATGAAATCCATTTTAAAACAATTCCGTAAGTATAAAGCTGTTAGAACAGTGTTATTATATAAACTGTTATATTTAGAGATTAACTGTTATTTAGAGAAACATATAAACTGTATATAATAAATAAATAATTATAATACTTTTATTTTTTTATTTTATTTCTTCAGATCATATCTTCTTCAAAAAGCGTGTACATATTTCACCTACAATACTCAATTCAAGAAAAATGAGATTACTACTGATCCTGAATTTCCAATTGAAAATAATATTGCTCTAGATCTGCTTTTGGTTGCTGATTTCCTTGATTGTTAATAATGACATCCATAACCATATATTTTTTACTAAATGTTGAAAGATTAAAATATAAAAACAAGCTTTAATGTTATATTATTTTTAGTTTATTTTGTGGCTTGAAAATGATTCCAACCCTTTTTTTATTATTATTAATATTATTATTATTATTATTATTAATAATTATTCCAGTAATTCCAATGAATCAAGAGTATGATTGCAATGAAGTTATAGTATTGAAAGATTCAATTAAATACTGGTTTGATAGAGGTGATGAGCAAATTAAATATAAACATGAAGAACTTTTCAATATATATGATTTACTATCACAACAAGAATGGTTCGAGTTCCAGTTAAACTTTAAAGACACTATACAGGTATATATACTAATAGGACGAAATTCATCTATTATACTTCCAAACCAAATAAACATAACTAACTTAGCGTCAATTTTAATAGAATGCCGTTATTATAATAATGAAAATGTACAAAGTTATAATGAAAATGTACAAAATTTATCTTTTATTAAAGATGCATATATGATTAGGACTCCTGTTAAATATATGAAATTTTCTGTATTGTGGGATTATAAAAATATACTACTATGTTGGAATCACTTGTCTATAATAGTAGGAGGTATCAATAACGAAACTCAGGTGTGTAATAATTTACAAGATAATTTGAATGTCATAATGTGTTGGTTATATGAAAAATATAACATTACAATCCTTGATAATAGTTTAAATATAAATAACAGTAAATATGTTACAAATGGAACCATTTATATAGGTATTACACACACGAAGAAAACGATATCATTATTTGTTAAGAAATTTTTCATTATATTAACAATTGTTTTCACAATTTTAAATGTTATAATTATTTTACATGGTGTTTTTAAATTGGTATGTTTTTTTTTGTAATATCCCCTAAATTCCCATATATATCGTATATATGACTTGAAAATTTAAATTGGTAATTCCAATCATTCCAACATTGAAGGAAAATATATGGGTGGTGAGCTGTACTTTGGTGGTAGGTAGCCTTGGCTATTGGCTAAGATATAATAACTTAATCCTCAATAAAGAGTTTTAATTTTTGGACTGACATTATTGTAAGAAGGGCCTTTTGATATACTACTATGTTAATCCCAATTACCTATTATTTGGGAAATTTGAGACAAAGATATGATGATACTACCCTATTCAAACCCCAACCCTAAATAAATTTTGTTAACAATGAGTGAGTATTTCTATTTCACGATTTATAAATATGGCTCTCATTGTAATTGTGTTATGGACCCGACGCCTCCACAGAGAATGGAGAAGCGATGGCAGCGCTGCTATCTATGAGCCGTCACCCACAAGTATGGGAAAAGAAGGCGCCCTCTTCTGGTCAAAAGTACAATTATCTGTGGTGAGTGACTCTTACTATGATTGGACACGGAATGGATTATTACAGTGCGATAGGTGTGAAGGAAGTGGACTCGACAAGGGTGTGGTCAGAGACAGTGTCCTGTGTGTGTCGCTCTACATAGCGACATTGACTCAATGATATTTTTTGGAGGCTACATTCAGTTTTATTATGTACATTAATGTACTTTCTATATATTTATATAATAAATAAAGAAGTAAGTAAATAAATAAACTTTTATATTATTTATCTCCATTCTTAGTGTTGTATTCCTTCCTATATGTTATGAACCTCATAAATTCCCCTTATGAAGCCAATGTACGTGATTTGTTAAAAACACTGAGCCCTGAAGATATTAGATGTCTGGCTCAGACATCAACAGGTAATCATCGCCTTTCACCTAAAAGTTCTCAAGAAGCCCTAAAGTATAATTTTATTATATACTTCAGACTTGAAACGCTTGTTTTCTTATAGACGTCTTACTGCCCAAAATCTTTTTAACTACCTCTATAAAAATCAAGTACCATCAATGCCTTTTGCTAAGAAAATGGAATTGGTAATAGCTGTAAAAGAGTTTTGGACAAAGCAGCATGGTAAAATAGGTATCGGATATTCAACTGAACAAGGAAGAGCACATTCAAACCCCCAAACCGAAATCACAAGTGCTATCCAACTCTCAATACCCGGAAATACGAACATCATTTTATGTTCCAATCCAAGTTTTATTCAATATACAACTGGTGAAACCAAGAATATAATTAAAAATCCTAAACAATGTAGTTTTATGGGTACTGCAGAACGTACAAATTTAGGAACAGTACAATGTCAATGTGATTCATATATAAGTACACTATTACAGCATCAGACAGAAGAGAGTGAAATTAAAACTTTTACTCAAACAAATAATGAAAAAAAACAACCTGTCTTATGTGATGATGTTCCTAAAACTTCTATTCGAACTAATAATGAAAAAAACAAATTTGTATGTGGTGTTCTTTCCCCGGTAGAACATAAAATGGAAGTTATAAGAAGTGACGAGTTTATACAAAAATTTTGTAAATGGTATTTTAGAATGATTAATCGTTTGCAGCCAGAGTGTTTCCACCTACCCGGAGATACTTTTCGAGGTGATATTTTTTATGACAACAGTTACACTGATATTTACTTAATTGGCCAGTCAAATAGTGAGAGACATGCTTTTGGAGGAGGAAATACTTTCCAACTTTTAAAACAAACATTTCAAGAGTATAAGATTCAGTTCAGTCCTAATTTAGAAAATGGAATACAAGCTTATCAATCCAATTTTGGTATGGTCAAAATCAGTTGTTGTGGCACCATACATATCCGAAACTCATGTGTGGGAATTTTTGAACAAGAAACGGGTATGGTATGCAGTCCAAATAATCATGTATGGAAGATAATGTATATAAAGATAAATTTAAAACATGCTAGTACACATAAACCTCCAAGTCTACCTTCATGTCAAGTGTTTGAAATTAAAATTTGAAATGGGTTTTTTGATTAACAACGAATAAATAACAGAATAAGTGAAATCTATAGACTTTACTTCTCCGGGATGTAGACGTATTCTGTCAGGATATTCTTTTTGATTTATAAATATACTATTTTAATTGATATAATCGCAAGATAAAGATTGTGTAATAACATTATGTACTTTTGAATAATATTATATATATATTTTTTTTTCCAAAGATATAAAATAGGGTTCTGTACCAAGATATAACCATTAAGGTTCCTAGACTCATCACAAGGATAACTAGTGGCACTAAAAGGCAAGTAGTTATTTCAGTCAAACTAAAATGGAATGGAATTAGTGTATATATGACATGAATAGTATGGTTTGGTCCTATTTAGATCTATTTTCTAAACATGTTATTTTCATGTTTTTTTCAGGAGGATATTCTAGCAATAATCATCATGGTATCGTCCTCCAAAATCACCAAAATCAACAAAACCCCTAAAATTATCAAGAAAAATCCCACTTTTGATGATAAATTTTTTGAACTTTTAATTAATGAGCGAGTGAAGAAAGTGGTGGACATGCTTATCAGTGTCCATGGTATTCATGGTAAAAGGAAAATTTATATCATCTCCAAGTTGGAAGATTGCTGGAATATGAGATCAACTATTCCACTAAAGCGAGACACTTATATAAATTTATGTTTATCATTGTTAAGAGATCCAGCATATTCACATGATACCCTTAGGAAATTTAATGTTTTAACCCATAATGAATGTGGTGATTACATGTTTGGACATCCTGTTATAGTCAATGATAACCAACGAACAGGAAGTCAGATTGATATTCAATACTCATGTTCGGAAGTGATTATCGGGACAGTGACTACTGAACAAGGACTGGTCAATGGTTTCATAAATACAGGAAAAATTACATTTACAAGTGTTAGGTGTACCTTTCTTGAATATTCAAAGGCTAAAAAATTCTATGATATGTTCATTTTAAATTGAACTATATATATATATATATTTTTTTTTTTAAATCAGTTCATATTTAGGTAGGGTTGATTTTAGGTTTGGTCATATAGATATTTAGGTAAGGCTGCGATATTGACACTACTAAATACCTAACCATAAAAATACCTTTATGGTTTATATGACAGACAATCTGTAAAATATTTTTTAATAAATAGAATCATCCAGTCTGCTATATCTATGTGGTTTTCATGTGAACCCTGTTTTGTTATAATAAGAATAACTTCATATATAATGAAAAATTCTAATACAACTATATATTTATTTATTTACCATAATTTTTGAAAATATATTTTCAATTTTCTTCTATAAATTTACCATGGTCTGTTACTGTAGGTGTTTACCACAGCTCTGTTTTTGTATATTTATACCAGGGGAGCCAGACAGATCACTGATAAGTGATCCAGTCACCAGAGACACTAGTGTGTTGTACCAGTAACCAGACACACTAGTGTGTTGTACCAGCTTCACACCAGTGGGCTATTTAGAATTTATTTCAGAAAAATTATGGTAAATCTCAAATACACAAATAAACAAAGAAAACAACTATTTAATCATAGAAAGAAATTGGTATAGGTTATAAAAAAAAATGAATAAAAATCTTCTAATTGATAATAATAAGATCAATGACAAGTTTTTACTAGGCCTAACTCTAATTATGAATCAAAATTTATGTTTAAAACTTTCAAATTTTTCTTCATTCCAATATTATGGAAAAGATAATATACTCCATATACATCCTGTATTATGTGAAATGAAGCCACTAGGTTTACTGGGCCAGTCATTAGATTCACTTTATCTTTCAAAGAAAATTATACCTAAAGAAATTCAGATAATATACATTAGCCCTCATCATA
>NW_027189161.1:561798-617133 GCF_040958095.1 Procambarus clarkii | reverse complement strand
TAGAGACCTCGCTTGGAGTTCGTATATATATACTATATATTGTAAAAGTGTAAAAAGTATTATTAAAACATATAGTTTTTCATTTCAACAGATATCATTAATCTTTATGGACACTCAGAGTTTCAGTGCTGGAATAGAAACTTTTCTACAAATGGGGGAACAGGAACCTCTAGTCATGGATGAGGTAAAAAAAAAAAAAAAAAAAAAAAAAAAAAAAAAAACAAAAAACTATATCATCATCTGAGACTACTCATTACAAATTTTCATAAAAGATTGTGATTTGTCATAAGATTGTGATTTTTTTATTTTTTTTGTCATCTTATAAGGTAAATGTGGTACGATTTGATATGAGATTACAATTCGAGGGGGACAGCAAGGACCAACACTCCCGAGGCACAGAGCGCCGGTGCAGGTGCAGTAGGCGCAGCAAAGACCAGCACTCCCGAGGCACAGAACATCGGCGTAGCAAAGACCAACACTCTCGAGGCACAGAGCGACAGCGCAGCAAAGACCAACACTCCCGAGGCACAAAGCGACAACTTCCCGAGGCACAGAGCGACAGCGCAGCAGGCGCAGCAAAGACCAACACTCCCGAGGCACAGAGCGACAACACTCCCGAGGCACAGAGCGACAGCGCAGCAGGCGCAGCAAAGACCAACACTCCCGAGGCACAGAGCGACAGCGCAGCAGGCGCAGTAAAGACCAACACTCCCGAGGCATAGAGCGACAGCGCAGCAGACGCAGCAAAGACCAGCACTCCCGAGGCGGAGAATGGAGGCGCAGTAAAGACCAGCACTCCCGAGGCGGAGAATGGAGGCGCAGTAAAGACCAGCACTCCCGAGGCAAAGACCAGCACTCCCGAGGCGGAGAATGGAGGCGCAGTAAAGACCAGCACTCCCGAGGCAAAGACCAGCACTCCCGAGGCAAAGACCAGCACTCTCGAGGTGGAGAATGGAGGCTCAGTAAAGACTGTCACCTCCTTGAGTTATCACAGAGTAGCGGCGCTCCAAAGACCAACTTCAATCATACTGCTCTTACACCACCACCTGTGCTGACCTGATGCTAGGAGAAAGAGGAAGGGTTGAATTGTACTTACCTCAGTACACGCATGAGGTTTCAGCAGGTGAACACCTTTCTGTTGTAGTTCTGAAATAATTTTAAAAATAATATAATCACATGATATGACTCCTTTTGAATTTTAATTTATTCCTAGATATTATTTTCACTCTTAAGGTTTTCTTTATAGTTAAAAATGAATAATAATAATAATAATAATAATAATAATAATAACCTCTTTAAAAAAAGAGAAAGAGGAAAAAGAAAAAATTGAAAATTTTGTCTCAATGGCATATTTCCCATCAAAAGGAGGAATTTACAGTCCCAGTGAAAATGAAGAATCTAATAATAAAATTAGAAAAAACAAAACAGCTACAACAACAGCAACAGAATCTAAACCAACACCAACACCAACACCAAGAACAACTAGTGAAAGAAAAAGTGAACAAAATCGAAGAAAATCTCAACAACAACAACAACAACAACAACGTCGATACCGCATACCATTTGTCAAAACAGCAGGTGGACTCTTACCCTCTAGTGACGCATATCGTGTAAACCGAGATGGTCACATTAAAAACGAGAAAAATCACTTTAATAGGGATGTTTATATTGATGATTATGATTTAGAGGAAAGAACGCGAATAGCTAGAGTTGAAAGACGTTTACAGTATATTGAGGAGTGTTTAGGTAAGAGTAACATCATTAAAGCTGAACCAATAACAGCTTTAATTTATACACATGAAAGTGCTCAATTTATTATAAATAAAGTTTATCATAACTGGATTAGATTTATGGGACATGTGGCTCAGCAACTTATGTCTAGAACAATTGAAAATTTGTTTGGAGCTGCTGATCAATATTTGTTTGAGGGTTGGTTTGAAATTCAAAAAATTTAAGATCACCCCCACTAAATTATCATTTTATCGACTATAAGGAAAATGTATTAGAAGTAAATAAGGAAATTTTGAATTTGGCGTTAGAAGGTGATAGAGATCAAAATGGTAAACTCCTCTATCCTCAAGATTGTGAGTATATTAATCTTTATTTGGACAATACTACTAATAATGTGTATATTTTTTATTCAATAAATGAATTAATAAACATATATAAAACAAAAACAGATGATGATAAAAATTATATAAACAAGGATAATGATCGGTCTCTTGTAAGTGGCCTAGATGCTTATAGTTTGGTTATGCCTGGAGCTGATAAACGATATAAGGTGTTAGGTTCCCATCGTATTTTATATAATACATTTGTAAATATGTCTAATGGAGAAATGTTCAACACTAGTCTAAATGGAATGGGAATGTCAGCTCTTAACGTCTGTGTTATTATTGTTCATGCCATGATTCATTTAAAATGTTTACTTGATAAAAATATACTTCCCACTGAGAAAATGCGACACTCTAACAAACATTTCATTGAAGAAGTAATAAAACATGTTCCTTCCACATTATTCGGGCATCCCATGTTACCAATTGTTACCTTCAAAGACCAATAAAAAACAATTTAATAACAATTTAATTAATTTTTAAAAAATAAGAAAACAATGTCGTGGAATATGACTACAAAGCCACTTTTATCATATTTTCCTTCTGATATAACTAGTGATACTAATGTAATTATTACAACTAGTGACACTACGTCAACAATAACAACAACAACAACAACAACTACATCCACTGCAACATCTACAATTACTACTGATATATTGTCACCAATAAACAATGATGACAATAGTAATAATAATAATAATGATGATAATATTAATAATTATTTTAACAGTAAACAAATGTTAGATACTGAAGATTTTACTCAAGATATGTTTTTTTATAAATATGTACGATATCTTAACGAGGAAAAAAGAGCACCAGCTCTTCTTGTTTTTGATTTCGATAATACATTAGCCATATATGATGAACAACAACATTTACAACTGAATTTGTCAGATAGTTTTCCCTCAGTATATACACGGCCATTTTTATATGAGATGTTAGATTATATGAAAGCCACCAACAAACACAATATTCTTATTTTATGGACAGCAGGAAAACGATCATATATTCAAAATGTTTTAACTTTATTGAACATGTGTCAATATTTTACACATATTTTAACGTATTATGACTGTGTTTTATCTAAAAATAAATATGGTGTTAGTAAGTCATATAAATATATTGTCAATAAATACCCTAAATATTCAGATATGAGAGCCATACTGATAGATAACTGGGCTGTTTATAATGCTTTGGGAAGGAAAAGAAAGAGTTATAAGACAAATTATGATGATGGAATAGTCAAACAGCAATACAGTCGACTCATATCTATCAAACCTTATACCATATATGACGTGGTGAAAGAATTTGGGGCTTTCAATATACCCCCTCATCAAATAAATGATATTGATATGTTTATTCGTTCTAAAGGCTTAAACGGCAAAACCAATAATAATTATAATCATAATAATGGAACAGATTCATCCACACCAGGAAAATTAGACCAGTACCCATCATATGGGGACACAGCTCTCTTATCCTTAATATGTTTCTGTGAAAGAGAAATCTTTGGGATAGTAGCAACTCCGACTATACAAAACAAAAGAAGTATAAACAGTGACTACTATATTATTATGCTTGAAAACGATCAGTTATCATTGATAAATAGAAACAAGGTAGAAAATAGTAATATGATCAGAAGTAGACAATGCCGTCCCCTTATATGGATACAAATTTCAACTTAATGATGGTAGTACTATTAATATCTATTTTATATTTCTATAAGTTTGATTAAGTAAGTACTCGTGGGATTATGCCTGAAAGCTTCTAAGGCAGAATCCCGGCTGGAGAAGCAACAATATGGTGTTCAGCTGACATTGGAATGGTCAAAGAGCGATTGGTTTGTAACCCTAGGACTCAATGATCGTTAGTCATCTTGTGTTAATTCATCATCATCATCATCATTCATTCCATACGTTTTTATTTCGGATATGATTTTTTCTATTAATTCAAGTTGGTTATTTAACATTAATTCTTGTTCATGTATAGTGTCAATAGTTGAAAGGTTAACCCTTTTCCATAATTCATTTTTACTTTCCTCTGTTTTTCTGTAAATTTCTTCAATGTTGCTTTTATAAATTTCTTGAGAGTTTTTTAGTTGCCACTGATAATGTTCATGTAACTGTTGTATACAAAATTTATTATTGTTTTCCAATTGGTTTACATTATTTTGAAATGTGTTTTGAATTTCATTTATTTTTGAATTAGAGATTGTATTCATATTTACACAACTTTTTATGAGTTCATTCATGCGTTTGCATAACAGAAAACAAAGGTAAATCAATTGAGTGTTGATTGAAAATGGTGTATAAAGATGACTACGTTCAAGGGCAAATAGAAACTGTTCAAATAATTTATATACACCAAAAATTCTGTCCATGAGATTGGGTTCATCCATATTTTCGTTTTCAAGTTCATTGATTGCACAATGTATAAGGTTGGTTAGTAGATCGTTAATGAGGGATGAACCTACTATTTGGTCAATATTATCGGTATTTTTAAAGAATTCATTTAATTTTTGAAGATTTTCTTTCGGTTTAAATTCTTTCATATCATTTTTCTTATCTTCTTGTAATGCTAATTTGAACAGCGTTGAACATATTATCAAAGGAAATGGGTTTAGTCTCTCTGGACTATTTTCATTTTCGGGTAAAATTTTAATTTCATTTACAAAGAGTGTTTTTAGAATAGATTTTTCAAAGTCTAAATAAATTTGAAAAGCTTTTTTATATTTTTTATTTTTAAGGGCATCATTAAGATTAATAATATCCAAGGTTGATTTTGAAGTCATTTTTTTTATTTTATTTTACTTTGTTAATTTGGTTGTTTTATGGACTCAATAAACTCGTTGTGATCTTTCATTTCAGCCAAAAAATTTATATTATGGGTAATATTCCCTAGAGAATTTTTAGAAATGAAGTTTGTGCCAGTATCTCGAGCTAATATATTTGGTAAAAATGTTGCCATATTCTTTAAAACTAATTTTTCATTACTGCATATATTTGTAAGGGAAATGAATCCTATATGAGATGAATAAGCAGTATTAGGAGGGGTTGTTTCTAATATCCTAATCATACATTCTCCATTGGATTCGTCAGTGGAAATATCAATATTTGAATTTTTTTCCGGTTTCAAGTTAATATCTAATATTTTACTAGGGTACATTCCCATTGCAATATCGAGAATGGAAACATCATTAATGTTATTTACCACATCCACATTTAGATCATCATTAAATGTATTGAAATACCGTTTTAAATTATCAGTATTTGAAGTTAAATGACTTTGATACGTTTTAACCATAGGTTTCTCAGTTGCAATATGAGACAGATAAGAAAATTTTGTCTCATGTATAAAAGAAGGGGGATGAATATCTATAGGTCTAACAGGATTTTTGAGCTGTTGTAATACATTGGGTGAACTGGTATTGGTTTGGGTGGATATTTTAGGTTTAAGAGCTCGTTTTAATTGTATACATTCAGTGGATTGATTTTTGGTAGTAGTTGTAGTAAAAATAGCTCTTCCTTGTCTGTTAACAATAAGAATGTTATGCATCGTGAAGATACATCGACCATTGAGAGGCGGTAATTCTTTAAGATCATCGAGGGAGTCAGAAAGAGCAATTGCTATAGCTATATAATCATGAGTCCTATGTGTCGATAATGGTTCACAGTATGACAATCGATTATTTCTTATTTGTAAGAGCCGTTGCTGAGATTTAATTAACTGAGCATAATAAATACTCATTATATTGTTAATATCAAAGATTTTTAAATCCACTGAATTAAAATCATCCTTTTTTATAACTTTAATAAATCGTGAAGAAGGAGGAGCGCTTATTCCCTTTTCATTGTCATTCCATTGTTCGTTTTTTAATGGACGTTTATAGTAACCGTTTTCCAAAGGATATGGGAGACTTTCTACAAATTTTGTATAAATTTTAGTTAAATCGTCAACATTTATTTCATTTATTTCGTCTATTATTTCTTTAGTGTTAACCCAAACAATTTTAATATTTTGATCTATGAGATTTGATGGCATAGCTAAAATTTGTAACAAAATGTTGGGATTGGGTAAGATAACATTACCAGGGAAGAAAGATATGTTCTGTGTTTGTTTAATTTGGGGATAAATTTTGTAATTAATACCGAAACTAGATAGAGCATGCCAGAAATATCCTAAATTATAGGTGTGTATTCCAATGTTATTATGACACATTTCATTATAATGAAAATCATTTAAAGTTTCCCGAAAGATTAAACCCATTTTCACATACAAACATGGTTGGCATATGGCAGATAAACTTATATAGGTATTGGATTTGGATAATTTTTCTTGGGCTTTCATATAGAGTTGTTCAAGTTGAAGTAAATAATAATCTTTATCTTCTGTTTTTACATTAGGTAAAATTGCATGTTTACAAATACATTGAGTATCTATCATATTTATTTGTTCTCTAATCATCGTTCTAATTAAATTATGTTGGGGTGAATCATCATTAATTTTAGAAATGATATTAATGACATCAGAATTAACTATCGGATTTTTTATTGAAAGTGATGATGTCGGTGATTGAGGTAAAGATGAAGACATTTATTTACCTTTTTATTTTAATTTATAATAAAAAATATATGAAAATATGAATAGTCCTGTAGGGATTCCAAATACAACCAATCCTGTACAATCACCAAACCCACCACCAAACCAACCAGCACAAAACCAACAAACAAACACCATAACACAACAATCAGTAGTTGGTCTAACTCCGAATTCATCTATAACATCAATAATGGCCAATCCAAAAGTTAATCCAGAAATATCTGAAGTTCTTTCCAAAATTCAAGATATGACTAGATATATCAGTGACCCTAACCAACGTGCTTCTTTCATAAAAGCTTTGGGTTAACAGTTAAATATGATTGGTAATTCTTCTAAATGTGTTTGTATTCACGCTCTATTTCCTGACCTAAAATATGAAGAAAAAGATTATCATTTACAACAAATTGAAGATTTGTATAGAAAATCACGGGAAAAACCAGTACATAATATTTATAAAAGTTTGTCTGCTATATGTCCACCCTGTTTATATCTAAAAATGGGTTTGTTATCAACAGACGTGGTGAAAGATTTTAAAGACTCATTTTGTTCCAACAAAACTGGACCTCATAAAACTTATAATTTAGGACCAATGGCTCATGTCTTAACAAGTTATAATGTTAATCAAAAAGTCTATCCTAACATGCAAAATGCTATGAATATATCTTTTCATCCAGGTAATATTCTAATCCCTGATTCAAAAATCTTTTTACAGATGTTAGCTATGCCATCAAATCTCATAGATCAGGGGGTTAAAGTAATTTGGGTTGATACAGAGGAAACTGTTCCTTGCAATAATAATAACATTAAAGACCAATTGGAATGTTATGAAAAGTTTATGAACGCTCTCCCTGCTTCTCTTGATAATGGTTATTACAAAGGTGAGCCTAGACAAACTGACAAGATTAAATTAATAACTTCTCCACCTCATAAATTTGTTAAAGCAGCTAAAGGTGAAGAAAATTTAGTTTTACTAAAAATTTTTGATGTAAATTCAGTTTTAAACATATATTATTCTCAACTAATTCAATCACAGCGACGTTTACAAGTGAAAACTATAACAGATAATGATGGAAGTAGATTATATTTGAATCGAACCAATTTTGCTTGTTATGAACCCTTGTCCACACATCGAATACATGATTTTCTAGCCATAGCGGTTGCCCTCTCGAATAATCCGGAAGATCTTAAAAAATACCCTCCACTCAATAATGAGTGTATCACTACTCCACATAATATTCTCATCATTAATAATAAAGGGAAGGCCGTTTTTACTGACAGTACTGAACCTAAATCAACTACAGCCTGTGAAAAATTGAAACGAGGACTTAAAGATGGTACTAAATATCCACCTCATAAACGATTTGTAAATACAGCACATACCATGACACCTAATACAAATCTCAAACCTGGAGATCCTATTAAACCAGACAGTTTTCCTGACTTAAATACTACCACTTCTCCTGATCTCGCTGATATTGCTATGGAGAAACATATTAATGATTCGGAAATGTTTCGTAAGAATTTAAAAGCAAATATAGACAATTTGAAAAATTACTTTTCAGAGTTTAATGATGACCTGAATAAACCTGTTGATATAAATAATGTTAATTATTCTATTTTTGATATTGCCATTGGAATGTCTCCCTCAAAAATACTCGATATTAATCATAATCTTGCAGGTGAAAAACCCAATGGTATTGATATATTTTCAGACTATCCCGAAAATGGCACAAATATTCTTGAAATAGCATCGCCTAATGTAGTATATTCAGATCAAATCGGTTTTGTTACTCTCAAGAGCCTATGTTCTAATGAGATGTTAGTATTAAAAAATACCATTGCCCATTTGCAAAATATTATGAATCCCAGTGTTGGGATATTTAGGAAATTTGAAGTAACACCGGGAAACAACATTACAACTCTTCAACCTAATTATTTAGTACAAATACGAGATCCTTCTGAATATCTTCAAGTTGTTGATAAAACTATAAAAGCAGATACATCCATCCCCAACTTCCAAATAGAACCTCCTAATGATGTACATCATATACCACAAGATTTGTGCGATTCAATGTCATTTAATCAGTATGTAAATTTGTATACCCCACCTAAAACACAAGGATGTATATGGTAATTTATATTATAATTAAAACTTTTCAATTATATTAATAATTTAATATATTGTTTGTTTATTGGCAATTACCCAAAATACTTAGTTGTTGTTTTTTATTTTTTATGAATTACCCTCTAATATTTTTTTTGTTTTGGTTATTATAAAAAAAAATGAACATTTATATATTTGTTGTTGGTATATGTTTACTAATTATTTTATTTTTAATGTGGATGAGAATCCAATCCACAAACAGCGACACCATCTCTCCACAATCAGAAGATGTCAGTGCCACCCTCCCAACAGCACGTGCCACTGTCACCACCTCCACCAGCACTCCAGCTGCTGACGACAGCGGTGCCACTGTCACCACCTCCACCTCCACCAGCACTCCAGCTGCTGACGACAGCGGTGCCACTGTCACCACCTCCACCTCCACCTCCACCAGCACTCCAGCTGCTGACGACAGCGGTGCCACTGTCACCACCTCCACCTCCACCAGCACTCCAGCTGCTGACGACAGCGGTGCCACTGTCACCACCTCCACCTCCACCAGCACTCCAGCTGCTGACGACAGCGGTGCCACTGTCACCACCTCCACCAGCACTCCAGCTACTAACGCAGAGACGAGGACTTTGGGGGGTAAGGGGTGGGATTTTGCTCTGGATGGGTGAGGGGAGGGGGGGTGTTAAGGTGGGTCGCCGAAAACGGAGATTCGAACTCAAAAGGCGGGCTAGGATCCGTCCCTGATCCGACACAGAGACAGAACGGAGAGACGACCCACTGTGGCAGGGTGAGGCGTCGAGAGAGTCCTTCCCACAATTTTTTTAATAAATGGCTAAGAATTATTGAACATTGAGAGGTTTCGTTTAGCATATTATAAAAAAAAATAATAGACATATGTAGCAGCCAGAAAGCCACACCTGGACCACTATGCTAGGCCCGACCTGCCCAACGAGGCAAGTTCCCCTGAATCTATATATTTTTCCAATTTTCCTCTATGAAGTGATAAATCTGTACATTTCACCATGCACAAGTTAATTAGGTTAGGGGCTAGGTTAGGTTCGGTTCGGTCATATATCTATGTTAGTTTTAACTCAAATTTCCAATAATCAACCCATACATAATGAAATGGACAGATTCATCTCTTCACAAGAAAAAAAAATTGAAAAAAATATAAATTCATGAAAACTCGGCCCATCAGGCAAATCGGGTCTTGCACAGTAGGCCAAATACAACGTTCTGGCAACCAGGCACGACATATAAATATATATATATTTATTTTGGTGGTTGTTATTGTTTTTTGTAATAGGTTTAAATGGGTTTCAGGAGACCTACCCGTTGTTTGTTTCTTCCTCTGTATGTGTCGTTTTACCCACTCACTTAGGATCCATTATTGAGAATAAGGATTTGATGAATATCTCTTTAGTAACTTGTAACTTACATTCGAATTACCATTCTCCCAGAGTTTTTATTATTATTATTATTATTATTATTATTATTATTATTATTATTATTATATTAGGCATACCACCACCTTCAATTAATAAATATACAGTTAGATCTTAGAAATTGTAAACATTATAGAATATGAATTTTGTATATAATATGAATTTTGTATATATCAAATTTAATATATTTCTATTTACAACACACACACACCCACACACACACACACACACACACACACACACACACACACACACACACACACACACACACTGTAGGTTTTTATAATTATAATTAAAAAATTTAGGTAATTTTATGATCAGTATTGATTACACTTGTATTAAAAAAATAAAGCAAGCACCTGTTTCTATGACTTGGTAAATGTCATACATTACAACAAATTTTTTTCGAATACTTTATTAAATTTACTGTGCTTCAAAATTCATTTGGTCTCTTTCTTCATGGTTTATAATTTTATATGTATTAATCGTTGTAAAAATCACGAGAATTACTGCAATTAGCCCAGCAATGGCATGATGTGACCCCATAACATATTTCATGTGATCATCAGATTTAACTGAATCCATAAATGGTATTTTATCATATACATTCATAAAAGATGTTATTGTAATAAACAAACATAAGGTAATTAATATAATAAGTATAAAATATGTGAATATTTTATTACCGAACATATCTTTTTTTGTTCTTTTTTATATAGGAGAAAAATAATAAAATGACTATGAAATTTAATTATAATTTAATAATTTAATAGATGTATAAGCTGTTTAGCTGGAGGAACGATTTTTTGGGCATAAGAAACAATTGATTTATATTGATATTGATGGTAAGTTAAGATAAATGTAATTAATAAAAGAGCCATAATAGCAATTACTAATGACATTAATGATTTGGAAATATTTGTTCCCAAAAGATAAAAGGTGGCTAATAAACCAACCAAAAAAGACAGATACATAATAGAAAGGGACCAATTTGTTTTTTTCTTAACGACATTCATTTTTTCCTGTGATATTTCCTTATTATCATGTGTCTCATTAATTGTGGGAGTTGTTAATGTGGTTGGTATTGGATTCCAATAAGATTCTTCATGTACTCTATTAGCTATTCTCAAATCCATAACATGAGGTTGAGGTAGTAACTGAGGAAGTTGTTGATGATTCTCGCCTGAAGCCGTTGTTGTTGTTGTTGTTGAAAGATGAGGATGTACCATTTTATTTAACGATTTTCTTTTATTTTTTTAATTATAGTTTTAATTAATGTTTCACTATTGAAGGGTATTAGTGTTTTGAGTCGATGGCTGTTTATATGTATTAGGGCTTCTTCAAGTGGGAAATAACAGGCAATTTTTTCTTCATCTAAGCGATGACTGAAAGGAAAACGATGCATATAATTCTTAATTGCACGGTTGTTGGTCTTCTTATCATTTAGGTTGAAAATACATCCTAAAGTTCCAAGTATCCAATTTAAACATCGAGACCGAGAGTGCGTAAATTGAATTAAATTATTTGCATTTTCAGTTTCAATTAAAATACTATAATCACACTGATAGGTTTTACCATTCAGTGCTATCCATTCCTCTGATATCATTGGTAAATTATATTGGTTATTATGAATCATCCCCAATTTAATTCTTTTAATAATTGGTATAAAATCTAAATGAAAACAATGTGTTTCTTCCATAAACTCTCTAATTTGGGTAATTATCGGAATCTTTTGATCAATTTTTTCAGGTTGACCACGAGGAAGTGTATACTCTCCCTCTATTGTATTTCCATTACCAAACATATGTTGATATAAATTAACATATTCGGCTTGACTCATGGGGGACGAATTTTCAAAAATAATAACATTTTTCGTTTTATCATTCCTTTTATGTCGATAACTTTTATTATTAAGATACGAAATATAAAAGTATGATGGAGAATGTAACATTAGGATTTTACATTTTTTTAATATAACTTTTTCGTCTGTACTAAAACATTGACTGGCATCTACATATAAAAGCCCTAAAGATTTTTTAGTTTTATTATCATAATTTAATTGGTTTGGTTTTAATTGTATTAATGGCATATTTATAGTGGGAGGAAGATGTGCATTTTTGTAATAAAAATCAGTTTCTTTACAATACTGAGATGACATACTGACTATTTTGTATATAAAAATGAATGGTGTTTATATAATAATTTATATATTTTTTGTATTCTAACGGAACATGGATTATATTCATTAATGTGTAGTAGGGAGTGGTGGTGGTGGTGTGGTAAGGTTGTTGGGGTTGTGGTGAGGTGGTGGTGGTGGTGGTGGTAGCGGCGGTGGCGGTGTTTGGGTTGTTGTGTTGGTTGGGTTTTGGAAGGGTGGTGGTGGTGGTGGTGGTGGTGGTGGCAGTGTTTGGGTTGTTGTGTTGGTTAGGTTTTGGGAGGGTGGTGGTGGTGGTGGTGGTGGTGGTGGTGGTGGTGGCAGTGTTTGGGTTATTGTTTGGGTTGTTGTGTTGGTTAGGTTTTGGGAGGGTGGTGGTGGTGGTGGTGGTGGTGGTGGTGGTGGTGGTGGTGGTGGCAGTGTTTGGGTTATTGTTTGGGTTGTTGTGGGGGTTGTTGTGTTGGTGGGGTTTGGGTTATTGTTTGGGTTGTTGTGGGGGTTGTTGTGTTGGTGGGGTTCGGGTTATTGTTTGGGTTGTTGTGGGGGTTGTTGTGTTGGTGGGGTTTGGGTTATTGTTTGGGTTGTTGTGGGGGTTGTTGTGTTGGTGGGGTTTGGGTAGGGTGATGGTGGGGGTGTTGTTTGGGTTGTGGTAGTTTCCATATCGTTTATTATTTGAGGAAAATTTTTTACCAAAATTTTCCCAAATTGTTTTTCCTGACATTTATACCGAAATAAAATATATGAAAACAATACTGCAAATTCTTTTTTTTCTATAGTTTCTTTTACAATACTATGTATAATATCTCGAGGTATATTATCATGGTAAATGGTTTGGCATATGGTATCCATTCCTTCAATTAAAGATTGAATTAGATTTTTTTTATCATTTACAGATACCTCTCGAAATTTTCGTATTGTAATCTCAATTTTGTTCGAGGATAAATCCATGAAACTTTTCAGAAAGCTACATTCCGGATTCCATTGAATATGAAGAAGTAGAGGCTTGTCAGAAATGTCAAAATTCCATAGCCCAAGATTACAAAAAGCACATTTCACATGATCACTAAGACCTGTATAAAAGAATCCAGCTGAACTTAGATCTTCTGAGTTTGGTAATGTAAGTGGCCATGTGCTAAAACTTTCCAGGCGATTTTTACAATCTTCATATGTTCGATCGACACTGGGACAATGAGGTGACAATGAGAGGACTAAATTTGATTGCAGAATAACTTCACATAACTCTAAAGGGACATTACCAACGGGTTTTCCCATGATAAATGGACAATAAGGAACTCTTTGTCTATGTTTATTATGTGGAATATCGTTTATTTGCCAGTTCTTGATAACTGTATTGCAGAAAATACATGCACATGCATCGTTTCTTTTAAGATAAAAAAATCCATCCCTAGCTAAATTTAGAGGGGAAATCCATGGGAATTTCCAATTGTTAAATGTGTCTAGACGTGCACTTTCAAACTTCAAAAAAAAAATGTTGTTAAACATTCTGATAGGTGTTTTAATTTGTGAAATAAATGTACAATTATGTTCTGGATATACAATTGCATTACTATTTATATTGAATGTAAGTGACAAATGACACTTTATACATTTCCATAGATTTTCTTGTTTGTTATAATAAAACCCATTTCGTTTTAAAATGTTTAAATTTATTTTGAAATTTAAACCTTCTAATGTTTTCATGCTATGTTGTCCACTCATTTTGGTATGTAATTAATGAATGGTAAATTTATTAAATCCGTCTGACCATATTATATATTTTACTAGGCATGGCATTATATATATATTTTTTTTTATTTATATTTCGAGATTCTTCAGGTTTACAGTAAAGGCTTCAAACTCTTCTTTTCAATTCCTTTTCAAGTCAAATTCCATTATCATCACTAGTGTTCTAGGCGATTTGTAAAAAAAAAAAAAAAACTTGGTGGTTATATAATAAACATATTGAAATAAAATTAAAATAGTGATAGGATGATATCAAAGCAAAAGAAAAACGAAGAATTTTGCAGCAAACATGAATTTGAATTAAAAATTAGCCAAATGTTGGAAAAAGGTGGGCCTGGGAGTCGGAAAATTTTTACTCGAGAAAAATTAGCACAATACATTGAGGAAGTCAAAAATGCTAAATTGAAACTGAATTGGAAATCTTCTCATGAATATGATCTATTGTCTCGATATGATGTCAAAAATCTATTTGGGGATGATGTCTTAGTAACCATCGATGAAACTGAACGAAGAATGAAGCGGGGGACAAAGCGTAAACTGACCAGTGACAATCGTCATTCTACTACGGTTGTAACAACAACAACAACAACAGGAGCAACAACAGCTGATCCTGGCCGGATGTGTCGTCGTTTCATACATCAAGGGCAATTGTATGATACGATTTATGATGCACACAGAGCAGTTTGTCACGGAGGAGAAAAAAGAACTTATTTTGAAGCAAGTAAAACTATCGCTAACGTCACTCAACAATCGGTGAAACTCTTTATTTCACTCTGCCACATATGTAATTTGAAACGACTTCCTCGACGAAAAAAGGGGGTAATACGGCCCATTGTATCGACCAGTTTTGCGGAGCGAGGACAAATGGATTTAATAAATATGCAAAAAGAAGGAGGATGTGTGTATAAATATATTTTACATTATCAAGATCATTTAACAAAGTTTTCGGTTTTACGAGCTCTTCGCAGTAAACGGGCGATTGAAGTGGCACGCCACTTACTCGATATATTTGCTCTCTTGGGAGCCCCACGAATTCTGCAGAGCGATAACGGCCGTGAATTTGTGGCAGAGGTGATTCAAGAGCTAAAAAACGAAATGTGGCCCAACATGCTCCTCATTAATAGCAAACCTCGTCATCCACAGAGCCAAGGGAGCATTGAATGTACAAAAGAAAATGTAATCAAAATGCTTGGCAGTTGGATGTGTGAAAATCAAACGCGAGATTGGTCAGCTGGACTTCCCTTTGTGCAATTCACCAAAAACACAGCATATTCACGTGGAATTGGCGTATCGCCTTACAAGGCAGTTTTTGGTATAGAACCACCAATATATATGAATAATAATACACCTTCATTAATAAAGATGATGCAATTGAAACTAAGAGAAAAATAGAGGTGATGAGTTAATAGTACATTATTTCTTCAAATTTATTTATGTTAGTTAAAATGCACGTGCTAAATATCAAGGTTCATTATTAATTTATTTTTGTTTTTGTTTTTGTTTTTGTTTTAGGATACGAGAAGTTTGACTGAACTAAAAGTTGGTTGGGAATGAAAAAGACTAAAGGAAACTAGTACTAGTGTCCCCCCCCCCCAAAAAAAAAAAAATATATAAAAAACATACCTCATAAACCCAAAATGGTTCTGGATGGGTTCTACTGAAGATGGATGGGTACCCAGCATCATCACAATTGAAATTCATAATGCAAATATTGGATATAGGTTCGATGATAACTAAATTGTTTGTTGAACTAGTTTCCAACATTGACCATCATATATAGTAATCAACTCAAAATTGGTATGGACCAGGGGAATCGGACTGTCTAATTAAAACAAAGCAAAGCAATGCGATGGTCAGAGATAGATGTTGATGTAATGTGATTTCTGCCCAGTGCTCGGAATGTCAAAGTGAAGAAATTCAAAGAAGCGCGGGTAAACGGCGTGAGTCATATATCATATAGTGGGGAGTTGATGATTGAGATTCATTCAATAGGCCGTTACTTAACATATATTATATTAACCTAACCTAACCTATGTTAGGTTAGGTTATGTAGGGTTGGTTAGGTTCGGTCATATATCTACGTTAATTTTAACTCCAATAATTTTTTTTTAACTCATACATAATGAAATGGGTAGCTTTATCATTTCATAAGAAAAAAATTAGAGAAAACATATAAATTCGTGAAAACTTGGCTTATTAGGCAAATCAGACCTTACATAGTAGGCTGAGAAGTCCGTTCTGGCTACTAGGTACCACATATATCCAACTGGAATTGATATACTCTCTGTAGTGATACTTTTTTTAAAATAATATTTACAATAAGAATAAAGGTATTAAAAAAAAATATAATATAATATCATTTCTATACTACTTATTATTAAAATACTTATTTGTCAATTTAATTATATGGAGAATAAATGTGAATTGCTATATTCAATATCATAACCAGATTGTATTAACATGTGATACAAATAATACAACTGTAAATTATTTAAATTTGTGGTGTCAATTTTCCAATTTGGTGATAGATGAATAGGATTTTCTTTATAATAGTTAATCAATGCATCATGAAAAATTTGCTCATTCGGCATTAAAATAAGTTGTTTGTAAATTGCATCTGAAATTTTATTTGGACATTTTGAAGAATTATAATACGGGATAACCATATTATTAATGATCATAAAAGCTAATTTGAAAGGTGAATTGGAATTATGAAAGTTGTTTTTATAAT
Organism: Procambarus clarkii; assembly: GCF_040958095.1. Taxonomy (NCBI): domain Eukaryota; kingdom Metazoa; phylum Arthropoda; class Malacostraca; order Decapoda; family Cambaridae; genus Procambarus; species Procambarus clarkii. The sequence goes on along the minus strand of NW_027189161.1, from coordinate 600,227 downwards.
TTGAAACTTTTTCTTGTATAAATTGAACATATTTTCGTTTTTCTTCTTCATCATTTTGATTATTAATAAATATGTTTGTTTGATCCTCCACAATCATTAAATTTTCAGTATTATCTTCTTTGAATGGTGGCAGTGGCGATTGTTGCGGTGCCGGTTGCAGTGGTGATTGTTGCGGTGTCGGTTGCAGTGGTGATTGTTGCGGTGTCGGTTGCAGTGGTGATTGTTGCGGTGTCGGTTGCAGTGGTGATTGTTGCGGTGTCGGTTGCAGTGGTGATTGTGGCGGAGTCGGTGTCGGTGGTGATTGTGGTAGTGATGATGATGGTAGGTGTGATAGGTCAGAATCCATTTTAAGGATTGATTTTGGGATTTTTTTTTATACATTTTATATATATATAAAAAAAAAGAGGGGCTGGATTTTTATTATAGAAAGAGACATTATACTAAGATGGTAAACCAATGTTTTTAAGTAGGGGTGGTGGTGGTGGTGGTGGTGTTGCTGCTGCTGTTGGTAATATACCTTCATCTTGATTGATAAACGTTACAATTTCATCCTTTTTTCCCGGTTTGAATGATGTCAGTTAAGAGATGGGGATTTCGGGTTCTTAAACAATATTATCATTAGTCATCAATATCACTAAAAATACGAAAGTAATTCCCTTCGTCACATGATTCCGTGTTAATATGTCACAAAAAATTATTCCTGTTTGGTGTATTCATGTTTAATCTTTTGCTGGTTTATATACCATTCTTCATAAACTTCCAACATTCTAGTTAATTTCAAATGTATTTTTTTTATACATTAGATGTCTATATGATTTAAAACAGTGTTGCCTTATCTAGATTTAAATAACCAAGTGTGTATATATGCTTGTGGGTGCCGGATGTCAAAGAGTGACTGAGCGGAGGAGCTGTGTGTGTGTGTGTGTGTGTGTGTGTGTGTGTGTGTGTGTGTGTGTGTGTGTGTGTGTGTGTGTGTGTGTGTGTCTTTGTGTCTTTGTGTGTGTCTTTGTGTGTGTCTTTATGTGTGTTTAAGTGTGTGTGTGTGTTTAAGTGTGTGTGTTTTTGTGTCTTTGTGTGTGTGTGTGTCTTTGTGTGTGTGTGTGTCTTTGTGTGTGTGTGTCGTTGTGTGTGTGTGTGTGTGTGTGTCTTTATGTGTGTTTAAGTGTGTGTGTCTTTGTGTCTTTGTGTGTGTGTGTGTGTGTCTTTGTGTGTGTGTCGTTGTGTGTGTGTGTGTGTGTCTTTGTGTGTGTCTTTGTGTGTGTCTTTGTGTGTGTCTTTGTGTGTGTCTTTGTGTGTGTGTGTGTGTGTCTTTGTGTGTGTGTCGTTGTGTGTGTCTTTGTGTGTGTCTTTGTGTGTGTGTGTGTGTGTGTCTTTGTGTGTGTCTTTGTGTGTGTCTTTGTGTGTGTCTTTGTGTGTGTCTTTGTGTGTGTGTCGTTGTGTGTGTCTTTGTGTGTGTCTTTGTGTGTGTGTGTGTGTGTGTGTGTGTCTTTGTGTGTGTGTGTCTTTGTGTCTTTGTGTGTGTGTGTCTTTGTGTCTTTGTGTGTGTGTGTCTTTGTGTCTTTGTGTGTGTAAGTGTGTGTGTGTGTGTGTAAGTGTGTGTGTGTCGTTGTGTGTGTGTGTGTGTGTGTGTGTGTGTGTGTCTTTGTGTTGGTGTGGGTGTGTGTCTTTGTGTTGGTGTGGGTGTGTGTGTGTGTGTGTGTGTCTTTGTGTGTGTGTGTGTGTGTCTTTGTGTGTGTGTGTGAGTCTTTATGTGTGTGTAAGTGTGTGTGTGTGTGTGTAAGTGTGTCGTTGTGTGTGTGTGTGTGTGTGTGTGTCTTTGTGTTGGTGTGGGTGTGTGTCTTTGTGTTGGTGTGGGTGTGTGTGTACTCACCTATATGTACTCACCTATATGTGCTTGCAGGATCGAGCATTGACTCTTGGATCCCGCCTTTCTAGCTATCGGTTGTTTACAGCAATGACTCCTGTCCCATTTCCCTATCATACCTAGTTTTAAAAGTATGAATAGTATTTGCTTCCACAACCTGTTCCCCAAGTGCATTCCATTTTTCTACTACTCTCACGCTAAAAGAAAACTTCCTAACATCTCTGTGACTCATCTGAGTTTCCAGTTTCCACCCATGTCCCCTCGTTCTGTTATTATTACGTGTGAACATTTCATCTATTTCCACTTTGTCAATTCCCCTGAGTATTTTATATGTCCCTATCATATCTCCTCTCTCCCTTCTTTTCTCTAGTGTCGTAAGGTTCAGTTCCTTCAGCCGCTCTTCATATCCCATCCCTCGTAGCTCTGGGACAAGCCTCGTCGCAAACCTCTGAACCTTCTCCAGTTTCTTTATGTGTTTCTTCAGGTGGGGGCTCCATGATGGCGCGGCATACTCTAAGACGGGTCTCACGTAGGCAGTGTAAAGCGCCCTAAAAGCTTCCTCATTTAGGTTTCTGAATGAAGTTCTAATTTTCGCCAGTGTAGAGTACGCTGCTGTCGTTATCCTATTTATATGTGCCTCAGGAGTTAGATTAGGTGTCACATCCACTCCCAGGTCTCTTTCTCGAGTCGTTACAGGTAGGCTGTTCCCCTTCATTGTGTACTGTCCCTTTGGTCTCCTGTCACCTGATCCCATTTCCATAACTTTACATTTACTGGTGTTAAACTCCAGTAGCCATTTCCCTGACCATCTCTGCAGCCTGTTTAAGTCCTCTTGGAGGATCCTACAATCCTCGTCTGTCACAACTCTTCTCATTAATTTTGCGTCATCTGCAAACATTGACATGTATGATTCCACTCCTGTAAACATATCATTTACGTAAATTAGAAAGAGGATTGGTCCCAGCACCGATCCTTGAGGTACTCCACTTGTTACTGTTCGCCAGTCCGACTTTTCGCCCCTTACCATTACCCTCTGGCTCCTTCCTGTTAGGTAGTTCTTCACCCATACCAGGGCCTTTCCGCTTACTCCTGCCTGCCTCTCAAGTTTGTATAGCAGTCTCATGTGCGGTACCGTATCAAAGGCCTTTTGGCAGTCAAGAAATATGCAGTCTGCCCAGCCTTCTCTGTCCTGCCTTATCCTTGTTACTTTATCATAGAATTCTAAAAGGTTTGTTAGGCATGATTTCCCTGTCCAGAACCCATGTTGGTGCTTGTTTACAAACCCAATGCTCTCCAGGTGCTCAACAAGTCTTAGCCTAATTATTCTTTCAAGAATTTTGCAGGGGATGCTTGTCAGTGATACGGGTCTGTAGTTAAGTGCCTCCTCCCTATCACCCTTTTTGAAAATCGGTACGACATTTGCCTCCTTCCAGCAACTGGGTGTGTGTGTGTGTGTGTGTGTGTGTGTGTGTGTGTGTGTGTTGTATAAAAGGAGGTGGGATCCGAGCAGTATCTCAATTCTCATCCTGCGTTTCTTTGGATATTACTACAGTGAACTTCTAAAAGTTATACTTACAACCATTGTTGTGTAGTATATTAACATTTACTAAGGCGTAAATAAGGCATAAGTATTTCAGTTTGTTTTTTCTTTTTTTTTCTTTCTTTTTTTTTAAGTAGTAGATAACTTTCAATTTTTGATTGAGATTGTTTCTGTTTCTCCTTGAATAGATTGATGATCATCTTAGTCTATTTCAATACACCAGACTATTTCAATTATAATATATATATTTTTCAGGTTGGGAAAAATGAACCAAATGGATATTGGTAATGGGGAACCAGTTGGCATTGAGAAATTGGGAAATGATGAAGAGAGGAAAGTAAATGAAGGAGGAGTTGAAGATGAAAAGGGAGATGAAGAAAGGGGAGAAGATGAAGATAAAAAGGTAACTGAAGAGGAAGATAAAGATATAAAGGTAATTGAAGAAGAAGATGAAGATATAAAGGTAATTGAAGAAGAAGATGAAGATAAAAAGGTAAATGAAGAGGAATAAGAAAAAATCAAGTTTTTTATAAATAAATTTGACGCTCCATTTAAATATGATTCTAATTTTAAAAAATTTAAAGAATTGAAAAGTGAGCTAGATAGGATATTTCTTGAAACTAAATGTAAAGTTGAATGCTTAGAAAAATGTACATTCACTAAAGAAGAATTATCCGAATCCGGATTTCAAGATTTTATTAAATATGACCATATGGACCGGATATATAATTATTTCATTTATTATGGTTGGTATTTCACCATAACAGCAAGAATTAAGTATAATAATTGTTGGGTATATGTTCACATATATTATGTTTATGCAAACAATTGTTGTAATATGTGGGTTACTGAGGATGCTCAAATATTTCTTAAATTTCTTGTCAATGAATTTTTTCATCCAAGTAAACCCCATTCCGAAGAAATTTGGTTAGCTATGAAAAATGATAACTTAAATGTAGAGAAACCTCCACAATATACATATTAAGTTTTATCATGATGAGATGATGTAAAATAGGATTGAATGTTTTTTGAAGATAAAAAACACTAACGCAATATTACCAGATTTTCTATGGTGGATGTGAAGGTCCTAATTCCACATACATCAAGTTAATATCTTGTGATGACCATGAATTCATCATTAAAAGGAAAGATGCCTTCACCTCAAATTTAATTCAAGCTATGATGTCAAGTTCAACAACGTGTATTGAACAGGAAAAAAATGAAATCCATTTTAAAACAATTCCGTAAGTATAAAGCTGTTAGAACAGTGTTATTATATAAACTGTTATATTTAGAGATTAACTGTTATTTAGAGAAACATATAAACTGTATATAATAAATAAATAATTATAATACTTTTATTTTTTTATTTTATTTCTTCAGATCATATCTTCTTCAAAAAGCGTGTACATATTTCACCTACAATACTCAATTCAAGAAAAATGAGATTACTACTGATCCTGAATTTCCAATTGAAAATAATATTGCTCTAGATCTGCTTTTGGTTGCTGATTTCCTTGATTGTTAATAATGACATCCATAACCATATATTTTTTACTAAATGTTGAAAGATTAAAATATAAAAACAAGCTTTAATGTTATATTATTTTTAGTTTATTTTGTGGCTTGAAAATGATTCCAACCCTTTTTTTATTATTATTAATATTATTATTATTATTATTATTAATAATTATTCCAGTAATTCCAATGAATCAAGAGTATGATTGCAATGAAGTTATAGTATTGAAAGATTCAATTAAATACTGGTTTGATAGAGGTGATGAGCAAATTAAATATAAACATGAAGAACTTTTCAATATATATGATTTACTATCACAACAAGAATGGTTCGAGTTCCAGTTAAACTTTAAAGACACTATACAGGTATATATACTAATAGGACGAAATTCATCTATTATACTTCCAAACCAAATAAACATAACTAACTTAGCGTCAATTTTAATAGAATGCCGTTATTATAATAATGAAAATGTACAAAGTTATAATGAAAATGTACAAAATTTATCTTTTATTAAAGATGCATATATGATTAGGACTCCTGTTAAATATATGAAATTTTCTGTATTGTGGGATTATAAAAATATACTACTATGTTGGAATCACTTGTCTATAATAGTAGGAGGTATCAATAACGAAACTCAGGTGTGTAATAATTTACAAGATAATTTGAATGTCATAATGTGTTGGTTATATGAAAAATATAACATTACAATCCTTGATAATAGTTTAAATATAAATAACAGTAAATATGTTACAAATGGAACCATTTATATAGGTATTACACACACGAAGAAAACGATATCATTATTTGTTAAGAAATTTTTCATTATATTAACAATTGTTTTCACAATTTTAAATGTTATAATTATTTTACATGGTGTTTTTAAATTGGTATGTTTTTTTTTGTAATATCCCCTAAATTCCCATATATATCGTATATATGACTTGAAATTTTAAATTGGTAATTCCAATCATTCCAACATTGAAGGAAAATATATGGGTGGTGAGCTGTACTTTGGTGGTAGGTAGCCTTGGCTATTGGCTAAGATATAATAACTTAATCCTCAATAAAGAGTTTTAATTTTTGGACTGACATTATTGTAAGAAGGGCCTTTTGATATACTACTATGTTAATCCCAATTACCTATTATTTGGGAAATTTGAGACAAAGATATGATGATACTACCCTATTCAAACCCCAACCCTAAATAAATTTTGTTAACAATGAGTGAGTATTTCTATTTCACGATTTATAAATATGGCTCTCATTGTAATTGTGTTATGGACCCGACGCCTCCACAGAGAATGGAGAAGCGATGGCAGCGCTGCTATCTATGAGCCGTCACCCACAAGTATGGGAAAAGAAGGCGCCCTCTTCTGGTCAAAAGTACAATTATCTGTGGTGAGTGACTCTTACTATGATTGGACACGGAATGGATTATTACAGTGCGATAGGTGTGAAGGAAGTGGACTCGACAAGGGTGTGGTCAGAGACAGTGTCCTGTGTGTGTCGCTCTACATAGCGACATTGACTCAATGATATTTTTTGGAGGCTACATTCAGTTTTATTATGTACATTAATGTACTTTCTATATATTTATATAATAAATAAAGAAGTAAGTAAATAAATAAACTTTTATATTATTTATCTCCATTCTTAGTGTTGTATTCCTTCCTATATGTTATGAACCTCATAAATTCCCCTTATGAAGCCAATGTACGTGATTTGTTAAAAACACTGAGCCCTGAAGATATTAGATGTCTGGCTCAGACATCAACAGGTAATCATCGCCTTTCACCTAAAAGTTCTCAAGAAGCCCTAAATATAATTTTATACTACACTTCAGACTTGAAACGCTTGTTTTCTTATCGACGTCTTACTGCCCAAAATCTTTTTAACTACCTCTATAAAAATCAAGTACCATCAATGCCTTTTGCTAAGAAAATGGAATTGGTAATAGCTGTAAAAGAGTTTTGGACAAAGCAGCATGGTAAAATAGGTATCGGATATTCAACTGAACAAGGAAGAGCACATTCAAACCCCCAAACCGAAATTACAAGTGCTATCCAACTCTCAATACCCGGAAATACGAACATCATTTTATGTTCCAATCCAAGTTTTATTCAATATACAACTGGTGAAACCAAGAATATAATTAAAAATCCTAAACAATGTAGTTTTATGGGTACTGCAGAACGTACAAATTTAGGAACAGTACAATGTCAATGTGATTCATATATAAGTACACTATTACAGCATCAGACAGAAGAGAGTGAAATTAAAACTTTTACTCAAACAAATAATGAAAAAAAACAACCTGTCTTATGTGATGATGTTCCTAAAACTTCTATTCGAACTAATAATGAAAAAAACAAATTTGTATGTGGTGTTCTTTCCCCGGTAGAACATAAAATGGAAGTTATAAGAAGTGACGAGTTTATACAAAAATTTTGTAAATGGTATTTTAGAATGATTAATCGTTTGCAGCCAGAGTGTTTCCACCTACCCGGAGATACTTTTCGAGGTGATATTTTTTATGACAACAGTTACACTGATATTTACTTAATTAGCCAGTCAAATAGTGAGAGACATGCTTTTGGAGGAGGAAATACTTTCCAACTTTTAAAACAAACATTTCAAGAGTATAAGATTCAGTTCAGTCCTAATTTAGAAAATGGAATACAAGCTTATCAATCCAATTTTGGTATGGTCAAAATCAGTTGTTGTGGCACCATACATATCCGAAACTCATGTGTGGGAATTTTTGAACAAGAAACGGGTATGGTATGCAGTCCAAATAATCATGTATGGAAGATAATGTATATAAAGATAAATTTAAAACATGCTAGTACACATAAACCTCCAAGTCTACCTTCATGTCAAGTGTTTGAAATTAAAATTTGAAATGGGTTTTTTGATTAACAACGAATAAATAACAGAATAAGTGAAATCTATAGACTTTACTTCTCCGGGATGTAGACGTATTCTGTCAGGATATTCTTTTTGATTTATAAATATACTATTTTAATTGATATAATCGCAAGATAAAGATTGTGTAATAACATTATGTACTTTTGAATAATATTATATATATATTTTTTTTTTCCAAAGATATAAAATATGGGTTCTGTACCAAGATATAACCATTAAGGTTCCTAGACTCATCACAAGGATAACTAGTGGCACTAAAAGGCAAGTAGTTATATCAGTCAAACTAAAATGGAATGGAATTGGTGTATATATGACATGAATAGTATGGTTTGGTCCCATTTAGATCTATTTTCTAAACATGTTATTTTCATGTTTTTTTCAGGAGGATATTCTAGCAATAATCATCATGGTATCGTCCTCCAAAATCACCAAAATCAACAAAACCCCTAAAATTATCAAGAAAAATCCCACTTTTGATGATAAATTTTTTGAACTTTTAATTAATGAGCGAGTGAAGAAAGTGGTGGACATGCTTATCAGTGTCCATGGTATTCATGGTAAAAGGAAAATTTATATCATCTCCAAGTTGGAAGATTGCTGGAATATGAGATCAACTATTCCACTAAAGCGAGACACTTATATAAATTTATGTTTATCATTGTTAAGAGATCCAGCATATTCACATGATACCCTTAGGAAATTTAATGTTTTAACCCATAATGAATGTGGTGATTACATGTTTGGACATCCTGTTATAGTCAATGATAACCAACGAACAGGAAGTCAGATTGATATTCAATACTCATGTTCGGAAGTGATTATCGGGACAGTGACTACTGAACAAGGACTGGTCAATGGTTTCATAAATACAGGAAAAATTACATTTACAAGTGTTAGGTGTACCTTTCTTGAATATTCAAAGGCTAAAAAATTCTATGATATGTTCATTTTAAATTGAACTATATATATATATTTTTTTTTTTTAAATCAGTTCATATTTAGGTAGGGTTGATTTTAGGTTTGGTCATATAGATATTTAGGTAAGGCTGCGATATTGACACTACTAAATACCTAACCATAAAAATACCTTTATGGTTTATATGACAGACAATCTGTAAAATATTTTTTAATAAATAGAATCATCCAGTCTGCTATATCTATGTGGTTTTCATGTGAACCCTGTTTTGTTATAATAAGAATAACTTCATATATAATGAAAAAATTCTAATACAACTATATATTTATTTATTTACCATAATTTTTGAAAATATATTTTCAATTTTCTTCTATAAATTTACCATGGTCTGTTACTGTAGGTGTTTACCACAGCTCTGTTTTTGTATATTTATACCAGGGGAGCCAGACAGATCACTGATAAGTGATCCAGTCACCAGAGACACTAGTGTGTTGTACCAGTAACCAGACACACTAGTGTGTTGTACCAGCTTCACACCAGTGGGCTATTTAGAATTTATTTCAGAAAAATTATGGTAAATCGCAAATACACAAATAAACAAAGAAAACAACTATTTAATCATAGAAAGAAATTGGTATAGGTTATAAAAAAAAATGAATAAAAATCTTCTAATTGATAATAATAAGATCAATGACAAGTTTTTACTAGGCCTAACTCTAATTATGAATCAAAATTTATGTTTAAAACTTTCAAATTTTTCTTCATTCCAATATTATGGAAAAGATAATATACTCCATATACATCCTGTATTATGTGAAATGAAGCCACTAGGTTTACTGGGCCAGTCATTAGATTCACTTTATCTTTCAAAGAAAATTATACCTAAAGAAATTCAGATAATATACATTAGCCCTCATCATATTTTTTCTCACGAAACCAATGGCCAAATTACAGCTGATTTACTCTTAGGTGGTTTCAAGAATAATATTACGCCACTTTATCTCTTAAATGAACATGATCTAAATTCCCTTGTTGCAAATCCCTCTCACAGATTTAGACTTATAGATGGTCGATCGGTAGAAATGTTTGATAATATGTGGAAGCTAGGAACTAATGATTGTGCAATTGATAGTAAAGATCATAATAATGATTTATTGGGAATTCGTCCCATTTTGGGCTTGTGTGATTTATTTTCTATTTCTAAGCGTTTAATATATTTAACCCAATTGAGCGATTTGATCAATAAAATTCACCAAGTATTTAATATAATTAAATATTTTCCCTATCTAATACATCCATATCGTTTGCTGGTTTCTGAAACAGGGAAATTTTATATTATGTCATTTAGTCTCCTTCATTATTTATTTTCACCTCATGCAGAAACCAAAAAAATTAAAGATATTGTGTTTTCTCATCCCCAATCTTTAATACAACGTACTGAAAATATTGAAAATATTGAAAGTAATACTCTAAATAGAATCAAAGTTAAATGCAAAGAAAATTTAATAATAGGTAGCAAAGACTTCAAAATATATCATAATTATTTAGCTCAAAGTAATTGTCGTCTACTTCTCGATATGTTACACTCTCTATTTGTAACTATTATATGGATTGCTAATGGTGGAGGAGTTATACATAAACAACATACATTGGTACGCAATTATTTGACCTTACAAGGGAATATTACCTTAAAACCCACTCACTCCCAAAATCCATATAAAGTTACATCACGAAAACCTATTCATAATCCTAGACTACCTTCTTCTTCCCAACCACCATCTCAACTTGAACTAACATCATCTCCACCATCACCATTATCTAATAATGTTAATCAACAACTGAATTGCCAGAATCCATATGGTTTATGTCATGCACAGTTTATTTACAGTTCATTCTATACAGATGAAATCAAGTGTAATGTGGCTCAACATGTTCATAATTATGGTTGCCTTCATTTGTTGAATTATACTCCAACAGTTCTTGAGGAAGCCTTTAGTGAAACATTAACATCACACAGAGATAATATTCTAACTGATGTAATTGAAAATGAGATCAATATAATTTTAGCATTTATATCACAGATAAAAAAGGAGCTCGAGTCAACAATAATTTAATATATATATATATATATATATATATATATATATATATATATATATATATATATATATATATATATATATATATATATATATATATATATGTCGTACCTAGTAGCCAGAACGCACTTCTCAGCCTACTATGCAAGGCCCGAATTGTCTAATAAGCCAAGTTTTCATGAATTATTTGTTTTTCGACTACCTAACATCACCTAACCTAACTTTTTCGGCTACCTAACCTAACCTAACCTATAAAGATAGGTTAGGTTAGGTTAGGTAGGGTTGGTTAGGTTCGGTCATATATCTACGTTAATTTTAACTCCAATAAAGAAAAATTGACCTCATACATAATGAAAAGGGTAGATTTATCATTTCATAAGAAAAAAATTAGAGAAAATATATTAATTCAGGAAAACTTGGCTTATTAGGCAAATCGGGCCTTGCATAGTAGGCCGAGAAGTGCGTTCTGGCTACTAGGTACGACATATATATATATATATATATATGTCGTACCTAGTAGCCAGAACGCACTTATCAGCCTACTATGCAAGGCCCGATTTGCCTAATAAGCCAAATTTTCATGATTTAATTATTTTTCAACTACCTAACCTAACCTAACCTAACTTTTACGGCTACCAAACCTAATCTAACCTATAAAGATAGGTTAGGTTAGGTTAGGTAGGGTTGGTTAGGTTCGGTCATATATTTACGTTAATTTTAACTCCAATAAAAAAAACTTGACCTCATACATAATGAAATGGGTAGCTTTATCATTTCATAAGAAAAAAATTAGAGAAAATATATTAATTCAGGAAAACTTGGCTTATTAGGCAAATCGGGCCTTGCATAGTAGGCTGAGAAGTGCATTCTGGCTACTAGGTCCCCACAGACCAGTTTTAGACCAGGCCTATTTCTACCCCCAGGAAGCACTGCTATGAAACAGGGGTATCAGGGTGAAAGACGCTATCCAATGTTCGTATCCACTCAGCTGTGTGGTGGTCTAAATGGAAGATTATTCATGTGTAGATTAGAACTGAGGATAGTCGTGACCCCTGCAGGTAACCCCACATATTGACTAGATGACCATCGTATCAAAAATAACACAACTAAGTCAACAAGAATGTTGTTTCGTTATATATATAATATAATCAGTAGTATACATTATTAGTTTAGATGTGAGACATTTTTTTATATAAAATAAAATAATAATGTCACTATCAAATTCCTTATATATTATAATATTTATAATATTTTTAATTGTGATCTTTTCAATTATATATTTATATTATTCAAGAAATAGGTCAACAATTTCAACTCAGCATCCTCAACTGTCAATGAATTTCATTACAAAAACTAATACTAAACCTGCTGGTCTGTATGTTGTCTTTGAAAGTAAGTATTATATGGACCAAAATCGTGGTTACGATATGATTTCTCATGTAAATACAGTTAATTGTAATGATGATACAACGATTAATAATGATGAAAATAATAATGTATTTTGTAAATTTGATACATCCATATTTGATCAATTTAGAAAAGAGAATTGGTATTTTAATACCTTAACACCGATAATTTTATTATCTATTCGTAATCTTCCAAATTTTTCACCTATTGTATATGAGAATATTGAAGATCTTCCACTCTCTACAGATCATGAGATTACAAACCTACGTGAAAATATGAAGAAAAGCTCAATTGCTAATGTTAATAAGTTACCAAAATGTGTATGGGTATCTTGTTCACATATTTGGGTTAATAGTCCAAACAAATATATTCCGCAAGGTTTTCCTGTTTATTATTTTCCAACCAAGGAACATATAGATGGATATTATGCCCCACTTCTTCCTATTCAATTGAAACTTAGCCCAGGTGAAAATATTATAATATGTAAAATGTGGGCAAAAAATATTAATATAATGAGTGATCCATTTGCTGTGGTTAAATTTAGGATCACGGTTAAAATGTAGGATTTATAATACTATAAAGCATGATATAGTAACCTGTTTAAATATTATTACTAAAAAGATAATTATATAAAAAATAAGGTATGTAGATTTGTTCTTGTGGAACAAATTATTCATTCTACTTTTGTATCAACACATCTTTATATATTTCTGAGCTTATAATATACAAAGAACTATTTTTTTTTATCATTTTCAGATAATTATAAAGTGATGGTGATATTGGTCCTATTTGTTCTTCAAGATCCCAACTGTCAGCAAGGGTGGCGCAGTTGCTTTTTTTTTTTGTAAACCATGAAAAAGCAATATGAAATCTACCCCAGAAAATATTCTGTTATAATACTAACAGCCCCCAAAAATATCATTCAAGTGTGGGATAAAATTGTCATATGGAGAAATAATTTAAAAATAAAAGTGGAATTTTTACAAAACTTTAATCCAACAATCAACTTGTATCATTTAGTGGAAAATTCATTTTTACTTATATTAGATAATGTTTCATCGATAAATGTAAGAAAAACATTTGCCGACGTATTAATTGATCTTCAAAACAGTGAAATAATTATTATAAAATGTGCTTCAATTACTTGGCCCTCAATAAATAAAGTGGAAAACTTTAATTTAAAACATTTTGAAGATGTTAAGATTATTTTAAGTATGAATGACTGGGAACGAAATTATGTATTGGTAAATAAGTACCTTTCATATGAATTTGCAGACATTAGTATTAAACCTCATTTAAAATCTTTAAATATTTTAACAGAAGATATAGGGAGTATCAATTCAGAAAAATTGAGAGCAAATCTACTTGATACTTGGAACAATGAAATACCCCCTATATACCCTTCTGAAGTTCTCCCAGATAGTGAATATACTGTTACTGAAGTAAATAGCAACAAACGCAGCAGTGAGTCACAATCAGGTTCAATTGGCATGCCTTCAAAACATAGGAAGTATTACTGCCTGGTGTTATAATGGATACTGCTCATTGGGAAGCGTGTCAAAGAAAAGAATATATATGTGTGTGTATGTATATGTATGTATGTATATATACCTATTTTAGTTTACATAAAATATAGGATGGAAGAACATGTACGTAGTAAATTAATCTCTTTTTTACTCAAAATTCAATAATTTCATTCGTTTATTATGCTATGATAGTGAACATAATGTTAAAATAAATATTTTATTTATTTATTTATATATTTTTTTCAGATGATTGAACCCTTTTTGATTAAAAATCCAGGACGTTTTACATTGTTCCCAATTAAAAATCATGATATCTTTAAAATGTATAAGAAGGCGCTAGCATCATTTTGGACAGTTGAAGAAGTAGACTTGTCAAAGGATATTGTAGATTGGGAACAGAAACTTAATGACGAGGAACGTCACTTCATTTCACATGTTCTAGCATTTTTTGCCGCATCAGATGGTATCGTCAATGAAAATCTTGTTGAACGTTTCTGCCAAGAGGTACAAATACCAGAAGTGAGGTGTTTTTATGGTTTTCAGATTGCCATGGAAAATATTCACAATGAAATGTACAGTTTACTTATTAATACATACATAAAAGATTTATAGGAGCAGAACAGATTATTTAATGCTATTGAAACGCTGCCAGCTGTTAAGAAAAAAGCTGATTGGGCTCTAAGGTGGATTACCAATAGAACGGCAACATATGCCGAACGCATTGTTGCCTTTGCTGCAGTAGAGGGTATTTTCTTTAGTGGTTCATTTGCTGCAATATTTTGGTTAAAAAAACGTGGTTTAATGCCAGGTCTAACCTTCAGTAATGAATTGATTTCTAGAGATGAAGGGTTACACACAGATTTTGCTTGCTTGATATTTAAGTACTTGATTAATAAGCCTGATCAGAAATATGTATATTCTATCATTGATAATGCTGTGAAGATTGAACAAGAATTTTTAACAGATGCCTTGCCAATCAAACTTATTGGTATGAACTGTGATCTAATGGGGAAGTATATAGAATTTGTGGCTGACCGACTTCTCTTTGAACTCGGTTTTAAGAAACTTTATAATGTAGAAAATCCATTTGACTTTATGGAAAATATCTCATTAGAAGGGAAAACTAATTTTTTTGAAAAAAAAGTAAGTGAATATAAAAAATATGGTGTAATGAATTCAGATCAATACAGTGTTTTTACATTAGATTCAGACTTTTAGTTAATTAGTTGATGGATGGAATAGAACATGTTTTTTTTTATATAGAATATAAATAATTTAATATAAAAATAAAAATATATATCTATTATCTTTTACTATTTTACTTATCATATTTATATTTTGACTTGATGAATAATGAATTAAATACCTTACATTCTCTCTTTCCACTAATTACAAGACTACAAAATATGAGGTATGTAATTATGGACATAATAACAAAACCATAATCTTCTTTATAAAATATCAACATATCACATGATTACCAAGCAGTACTACTATCGTCCGATGTAAACACCAAGTTTGGTTATCGCCATTGAATCAACTTTTCTATTTTATATTCACCAATGAATATAATTCAAAGAGAGAAATGAATCATTACATTAAGTTCCATGCAATATGCCGGTGATACAATATATAAGAGCCTCCGTATCCAGTCCAGTCAACCAGTATGCCAGAATCCTGTTCAGTAGTAATACGGGCTACTGTGTAATGGAGCTATCCAAGGAATCTTGTGGTGTAAGTACCTAAAAGTTATTTTATGATAAGCATGATGAAGCTTTGGACACTATATTATAATAAATAAATAAATAATGTCTCAGGTGCATTTGTGATGAAATCTAATCTTTCTAGGATGATATTAGCGATATCAGTGAGGGAGCCGAAGAGAAGAAGATAAAAGAGAAAAAAGATACTACTTCAACTAGCAAGTCTATTATTGTTAAAATAGAAAACCATATCCATTCCAATGATGAAAATGTGGCTTTGAGAAAGTTGGTTAATATAACGCCTGAGACTATATCAAAAAAACAACGTTATTGTGAAATTAATACTCAAAGTTTATTACAAATATTAGAATGGTTTGCTAACCACGATGGAACCAATGTGTTGCTGTATGAATTTGTCCACAGTGCATCATGTCAAAAAAAAACTTGTACCCCGATTTGTCTAATGTTTCGCCGGGTTCGTCATCATGTAGTAGTTTCTAGACATCCACATTGTTCGGTGTTAATCTTATATTCAACCCTCTTGCATACACATGTGTCTTCATGTGTTAATGATGATTGTGGGTTGCCTGCTTGTCATAGACTGAAAACCACCAGATCAACTATAAAGTTTCGTCTTGCCAAAAAGAAGTGTGGTTGTTAACTCAATGTTGTCTGCTGGATATATATTATTGTTAAAATTTTTAATTCGACCTATTAACAGAAGCGCATTATGATATTGATTGAAGTGTTTTTTTTTGTTTTGTTTTTTCCATAATATTTGACAAACGAACTTCTGTGAAGAAAAGACGCTTTCCTATTTCTGCAACGGAGGCCTGTCGCTGGATATTTATTGATTTGTACTAGTTAGTGATATGTTTTATTGAATGTTTTCTTCATACCACTGACTAGTTAAATTAATATATATTTACAAACATAAGGCAATTGTGATCTGTTGTAGGTCATTTGGTGAGATGGTGTGTTAAATGGTTTCACCATAATGTGTGAGGATTCGATGAACATTGTTTTAATTTCACTGGTCGAATCAAATAGGGGCAATCATCAGTTTCAGATGCTTCACCAACAACCGGGCTCATCATCAATGGCATTACATATTGCAATCTGTGCTCCTTCCTACTTCAATAATGAAAATGATGAGGTCTTGCGAAAGTGGAATCAACTTCAAGCTTTTGGGGGGTTTGGTAAAGGTAAATATGTGGATTTTATTTTTTTTCAATGTGGTAGTGAGTAAACCATTATGGAAAACTTAGTAGATTTGACTAGTTGTTTATAATATTGTAAAATGTATATAATTAAAATAGTATAATTTTATGAATTTTATTCCAGGTTATTATTCGTCCAATATGTCACCTGTAGAGTTCACATCTGAAAATCCATATTGTCGTTTCAAAGTAGTTTGCTATACAAAAATTCCCAATTATCGTAATGAAGATGGTATTGTGCAAATTATAATTGGAAGGGGCCTTTCAGAAGTGGAGTAAGTAATTAATATTCATATACTTGTATAATATTGTAATAATTTTTCAGTGTTAAATATGACTAGGATCCGGGAACATTAAAAAATGTTTTTTTTTATTTTTTTTTTTATTCTTCCAGGGCCTACAAACAGGAAGTTATTTCAGCATTGAGTCTATTATTCGGAGGTAATGAAGTTGTTGTTAATGAAATTTTTGCTGCTGAAGTACCAAACAAAACGAACTTCAGATTTTACATTCAGCAAGTTTTTCCTAATGGTAAAAGAATTTAAAGATTTTATAATGTTTTCCCTAATAATAATTATCATAAAAAATGATTTCAAGTATGGTATTATGCAAACTGCTCTATATTATAATATACCTTCTAGGAGAGATTCAACGTGCATCTACCATAGTCATATGTTAAGAGCATCATACAATTCAATTTTTAAGGTAAGCCTAAAGTAAGCCTTATTATAGCTTGCACCAATATATTTAATGGGAATTGATATCAGGTTGGCTTAAATAATCAAATTAGCTTAAAAGGGACATTATTAATGGGACGTTTTTTGATAGACAGACAGAGACAAAAATGCCTACTTTTTCTGTTTCAGAATTTGTTTATTGAAACTGCGATTAGAAAACTTGTATATGCAGCTGCAGGACCTCAAGGGATGTTTGAATGAACTAATGGCTCAGTCTATAAAGCCTGGTAGTTTTCCGCGAGCCCAACGGTATGGACTGGTTGTTGACAAAGTGCAGGAGATATTACAATACCTAAAATGGCAGCAGGATGCACTTCAGACTATAGTTAACATACTTAAGGAAGATATACAAGTGGTCGTTAACATAAAGAAGAACATCAGCTAAGTTTTGAGAGTTAAGGAAATTGGCTAACCGTCAACCAACTTCCCCAAACCACATTCAAACATTGGTAATTAACCCTATCATTGTTTAACACCTCCCTCCACCCTTTCAGGGAGGGTATGATGCTACACTGATTTTTTTTTTGTTCGTAACTAGCAACACACATTGAACTGATGATATTTCACTCTCTCAGGGAGGGTATGATGCTACACTGATTTTTTGTTTGTAACCCGCAACACACACATTGAATTGATGATAGTCAATAAATTAAATTTTAGTCTAGTTCCTTTTTTTTTTTTTTTTCACATACAATAAGTGCACTCTGCCCATTAGGCAAAGTATTATAATAATTTTGCTAGATATTGATGACACTGACATTTTAACGGAAACTTGAAATAATTGACCTAGAATGTAACAACAATGTTTGTGTTGTCTTACAGGAATAATTTAGTCAAATAAGCACAAACTATAAACTGCCAGCTTAACCAAGAAAGCCTGCCAGTGATTGGTCAATATAAAATATTCAGCGTGTGAGGGTTAATATCAGAGTCAGTCGATTTTGCTCCAGCATGGAGGACACACCTACAATTTCCTCTCCATTAACATGTGGACAGAAACAACAAGAAAGAAGTGATAATAACGATACTAGTGTTGATGAAGAACCATTACCTTCATCATCCACGTCTTTACCTTTGGGACAAAAAGTTAATGAAGGGTGTGAGAGAGAAGAAGAGGTGATACAAAAAAAGGAATTTGAATTAAAAATTAACCAAATGTTGGAAAAAGGTGGGCATGGAAGCCGGAAAATTTTCACTCGAGATAAATTAGCCCAATACATCGAGGAAGTCAAAAATGCTAAATTGAAACTGACTACAAAGACCTCTCATGAATATGATCTATTGTCTCGATATGATGTCAAAAATCTATTTGGGGATGATGTCTTAGTAACCATCGACGAAACTGAACGAAGAATGAAGCGGGGGACAAAGCGTAAACTGACCAGTGACAATCGTCATTCTACTACCGCTGTAACAACAACAACAACAACAGGAGCAACAACAGCTGATCCTGGCCGGATGTGTCGTCGTTTCATACATCAAGGGCAATTGTATGATACGATTTATGATCCACACAGAGCAGTTTGTCACGGAGGAGAAAAAAGAACTTATTTTGAAGCAAGTAAAACTATCGCTAACGTCACTCAACAATCGGTGAAACTCTTTATTTCACTCTGCCACATATGTAATTTGAAACGACTTCCTCGACGAAAAAAGGGGGTAATACGGCCCATTGTATCGACCAGTTTTGCGGAGCGAGGACAAATGGATTTAATAAATATGCAAAAAGAAGGAGGATGTGTGTATAAATATATTTTACATTATCAAGATCATTTAACAAAGTTTTCGGTTTTACGAGCTCTTCGCAGTAAACGGGCGATTGAAGTGGCACGCCACTTACTCGATATATTTGCTCTCTTGGGAGCCCCACGAATTCTGCAGAGCGATAACGGCCGTGAATTTGTGGCAGAGGTGATTCAAGAGCTAAAAAACGAAATGTGGCCCAACATGCTCCTCATTAATAGCAAACCTCGTCATCCACAGAGCCAAGGGAGCATTGAACGTGCGAATGGGGATGTAATCAAAATGCTTGGCAGTTGGATGTGTGAGAATCAAACGCGAGATTGGTCAGCTGGACTTCCCTTTGTGCAATTCACCAAAAACACAGCATATTCACGTGGAATTGGCATATCGCCTTACAAGGCAGTTTTTGGTATAGAACCGCCAATAATTATGAAGATTCGTCTTTCGCCCTCAATATATAGCCAATTGTTCAATAACTGTCACTATGATGACAATGAAGAAGAAGAAGAAGAAGAAGAAGACAAAGAGGAAGAAGAAGAAGACAAAGAGGATGAAGAAAAAGGAGGCAAAGAAGCAAAGGTAAAATTCCTTAATATTTATTGGTTTTGTTTTCAGTTCAACCTTGGAAAACAAAAGTCCTCAATTAATTTCTGTATACTAAATTTTTTTTTTTTTATATAATTGCAGTATTCCCTGTCATCATCAAGTCCGCTGCTGCGTCAGATTTCTTCACCGTTGCCAGACATGGAAGAAATAATTTTTGATGAGGTTGAGGAGGTTACTGTTACTGTTGCTGCTGGTGCTACAACTGCCTCTACTTCCATATTATCCCTGCCACAAATACCGCCACCTTCATTACCCCCTATATTATCACCACCAACACCATCATCACCTGGTATTGTGCTGTCGCCTAAAGTAATAATAAATAGAAG
Source organism: Procambarus clarkii (assembly GCF_040958095.1). NCBI lineage: Eukaryota > Metazoa > Arthropoda > Malacostraca > Decapoda > Cambaridae > Procambarus > Procambarus clarkii. The sequence continues at coordinate 580,087 of NW_027189161.1, read as the reverse complement.
ATTATGTAATTTAGAAGATGGTAAACCTAATGATAATAATAATTCTGAAGTAAATAACGATTCATATAATTTACATATTGAAAATTTAGGAACTATTAGAAGCAAAGTTTATGAGCGTCAGATAACTAATGCCTCAAAAATGTTACAATTGTCATCGGCAAATGTAACACCTGTTAGCCTATATGATAGTGTTAATGTGATAATACCTAAAGAAGATAGGGAAAACAAAACAGGAATGCGAACAATCAGTGGAATTATCATCGAAATAGACAATGAAAGAGATTTATATCGTGTAGCTACAAAATTTGGAACAATTAATCAATATCTATCAAGAAACGATTTTGATAAAACAATCGAAAGAATAATGCCAAGCGAAATTAATAAGAATCAACAACTTGGGCTTCGTGAGATTGTTCATAGACAATCAAATTACTTTCTCAGTGATAATAGGCACTTGAAACAATTAGTATGCCACTGTAAACTTTTATCTTGTTTAAATCATAGATGTATTTGCAAAAGAAATAATCAGAAATGTACCCAAAAATGCCGGCATAATGAAAATTTATGTAAAAACTCATAGCACCAAAAAGTAAAATGCCGTTTCGCTCGTTTTTCAATATATATATGGTTGGTTTGGTTTAAATACTCATCAGTAAAGAATTATATTTTGTATTTGGGCTTATTATTTATTACCAGTTCACAAACTGTTATATTGATTCTGACAGAGGTGAGGAGACTAAAAATAATCTAATGAACTCAGCCTTATTAGGTAAATGGGGTCTTTCTTGCACAGTAGGCTGAGACGTTTGTTCTCTGGCATAGAACGTACTTCTTAGCCACTATGCAAAAAAGACCCCATTTGCCTAATAAGGCAGAGTGATTTTCTTGTTGTGTTAGTTTATTTAAGTTAATTCGTTTTAACTCAAATATAAACAAATTAACTTAAACAAACATGAAAGTTGTAGGCCAAGTGCGACGTCCCCTAAAGCCTATAAAAATTTAGAGGTCATTCATACAATTAACTATAGTATTTGGAGGAGCCACTTTGCAATTTCCGAGAACACACCAGATTACATCAGACTTCTGAATTACAAAAACGTTTCCTCTAGGGAATAGCAAATGAGTATATATGACAGGAAGGATTTTGATATTTCGAGTCAGTAACCCAAGACAGACATATGGGCTGAATAAGTATTGGTCATCATTATTTGATATTATATAACCATCAATTAGGTTATGACTGAATCTATCAAATATCTGAGACTCATATACGAGACCAACTGGCTCATAACACTTTACATACTGTGGATACCTATTTATTTGCCCACTCCTCCTGCGAGTACAACTCCATCTTTTCTTTAAGGCTCCCATGACATAAGTTTTTTCGTCCATATTCTGATTACTGGTTCCTAAAGCCATTACGCCTAAGGTTATAGGCTCTTTCAATATTTCAGCCCTTTTATAACCAAATTTATATATTATTAGCGAAGGTACACAGAGACCAATGGGAATTTTCTTGCCTTGTAATTTACATTTTATAGTCCTCTTTGCAGTACCTTCCCTTTCATGTAATGTCGTTGAAGAAGCATTACAAAGGTCAGGTATTTTTAACCTCTCGAATATTGAAAGAAATGGAATATTATACTCATCTTCATTAAACCACTCACAGATTTTTCGTTTCCTTTTAATTATAAAACGGGGATGAATAAATGTCAACCTTAGATCTACTGGATACAATTTACAAACTTTTTGATCTGTTTTAAATGAAGGAAAAATTCCACATCTTTCGGCATCAGTATCCATATTTTTTATTACTTCTTCATAAAATCTCCCAACTATATCGGAAAAGTTGGGAGGTTCTCCATTGTCGAGGGTACCATTTGCAACTGTGAACTTTGATGTAATTTGTTCTTTCCATGTAATGTAGTTTTTAGGTAGCAATACTCGTATTGACGGAGACTCAATAAAGTATATCAATACTGGTACATCTTCCGGATGTATTAATTCAGCGATTGCTATGAACCCTCCTTTTTTTGTTTTTTCATATTTTACAAGTGTATAACCTGAATATTCGATGGGAATGAAGTTTGAAAGTTTATCAACAAGCCAGTCCTTCCCAATGAGGCAATATATTTTAATATCTTTATAATTGTTCAACACGCCTAATGTAGCAGAGGCATATTCTCCACAAATGGCAGCTGATCCTCTTGCTTGACCAATTATGTAGCTGGCAAGTTTCATTTTAGGGGTATGGATTGAAATCATAATTGTAATCTTACCTAATAAAAAATATATCCTTTTATAATGAATAAATATAAAAAAAATCCACTATATAAAGAAGTGTGTGACCAAGAAAATCAAAGTCATTAATCCTATAAATTAAGGTAATGCATTGGAATCAATTATTAGTATTATTATTAATATTGACCGTAAGAAAAAGTACTACTGTTTGTTTTGCTCATTCTATAATTCCATGGGCTCCATTATCTATTAAAACTCCATATATGACATTTATAAATGACCCATTCCATCCTACATGGCAAACAAGACATCAACAATCAAAAACAAAATTATTTAAAGAAAAAGTAATGATCCCAACTGTTTATAATATTTCATTTTCAATAACATGTGGTGCATGTTATACATACTCTTATTTCTTATATCCAAAATTAACTATAAATGTAGATATAAATGAAGAAACAGAGGGACGCTTATTATACGAAACTTTTCCAGATCATAATAAATACTATATAGGATGTAAAATATATGAATGTAAAATGACCACGGTTAAGATTAAATTAAATAACCCTTTGGAAACATTAGAGGGAAGAATAATTTGTCATTTGAATCGTGGTATTCAACATACTAAAGAAATTCTACTCTTTAAAGGAATAAGTAGAGTAGAAATACGTAAAGTAGAAAACAACCAGTGTGCACTTCCTATTAACTTAACATTGTTGAATTCTTTCATTTCAAGCCGAACTTTTAGTAAAAATGAAGATATTTGCTATATATATCCGATAGTAAGTAGTACTAGATCGTTTCTTTTCAAAGAGGAAACACCGTTATTAGTATACCAGATTAACTATACACATCAATCAAATCATGTTGGATTATCTCAAGAATTGTGTTTTAAATTCCAATGGTTGTTTTGGGTTTTGGGTTTGGGGCATTTTTTGATACATTAGACATTGATAAAGAAATAGTTTAAGTTTTTGATGGGATGTTGATGTTTATTAACATAAATTTTAGTTTAAAGTGGTTCGGGAAGTTCGTATGAAATATACTCTCCTATTTCTTCCTGCCTTTTTTTTTTTTTTTTTACTTTTAACACATATAATATAATATAATTGAATAATTAATAAACTTACTGAAATTATAATTATTATTATACACAAAACAAACAAATATTGATGCATATAGGTAATAGCATGCGAATCAATACTTTTTTTACAATTACCAATACACTGTGCTATATAGAGTGTCCCATTTAAATCTTCTCGAAGAACTTTAAGTATAGGACGAGTCTTATTATTATATGTTGTTATATTGTCAAGAATGCTATCTTGTTCATCCAATATTTTAATATTATTCTCATCGTACACAAATTTGATAACAACAGACGACATTCTATTTAAGGTATCACACTTTTCTGATAATTTATTAACATTATTCACAACCTTTATTTGTGAATGACTGTGATCCAAACATAGTGTCTTTCTTTGACCATCTATTAAAAACTTAACATAGGTATCTGCTAAGGGCGTCAGAATAAGATATTCCTCTTCGTTACCTGAGGCAGCAATTTGTAAATCATATTTCATTGATGATGATAATTTTCTGTATGGCCAGCCTTGAGGGCAACCTAGAAGAATATTGATATGGCTAAATATTACAAATCTACCTATTAATTTACTTGTTGTGTTTTGATTCAGTCGTCTTTTCATTGGTAATTGAAATTTATTTAATATAAATAGTTGTGAAACATTCCCAAATTTTAACTCTGCATTTAACCATTTATGTTGTTCTGTATTATTATATCCTAATAATTCATTTAAATTTCTATCGTAATAAATAGATATTATAAAATTGAGGTTATTTCTTACAAACCAAAATTTAATTGAATCTTCAAATATTGTCAATCTTTTTCCATTTTCGTTGACTGCACATTCAGTATATAAATGGGGATTGTGACTAACTATTACTCGTACTGATAACAAAACAAGAAGAAATATCTTTCGTGAAATTGTATTCATTTTTTTAAAAGGTAAGAGTATTATTTCGATGTGTCAGGGTGGTGTTGTGAATTCTAGTGGTCTCAACGGAATTCCCCCACCCCCCTGCCTCCATCCGGGAAAGTCCCATCCTGTCAGGGTATAAATATTAAAGGACTCGAGGTTCCACACACATCAGTGTGTCCCTGCTACACCCAACAGTATGGACCATGGGGTCCCTACTATAAATCACCTCTCTAAGGGTTTAGCAAGAGATTTCTCCAGTAAAGTAAAAGGTGAGTTGCAAATCTTTTCTGTTTTTAAGGTGCCGTGACCCTGGAAGCCATTCACAGAGATAAGATATTATTAGCTTGTAGTCTTTGCGATACAGAATGGTGATGATCATACTTACTTCATAGGATCAATTCAAGTGTATAACTGCCGAGTTCCTTGTCCGAAACTCAGGACAGATGTGGTGGCTATAAAATGAAAAATCAGAGCAAAAGATTTTCCTAGCTATAGCTGGTTATTTATTTATTTTTTATTTTTTTTTATAGATCCAGATTCTGAAATTCAGGATACAAGGAAAAGAAGCGTGTCCTTTTCCGAAAATATGGAAAAAAAAATGACGGATGAAGATTTTAATTGGACTCCTACTTACTCGCCTCCTCTAATTTCTTTAGATCAATCTTCCTTCCTTGCCACAACACACCCACCATCTCATTCTCATTCTCCTTCTCCTCCTCCAATTAGTTATCTAGATAAATTTTCCAGTACAATTTCTATGACTTTTAAAAGTTCCAAAACCCCACCTCCTTCTCCTCCTCCTTCTCCTCCTCCTTCTCCTCCTTCTTCTCCTTCTCCTCCTCCTCCTCCTCTTCCTCCTCCTCTTCCTCCTCCTCCTTCTCCTCCTCCTTCTCCTCCTCCTTCTCCTCCTCCTTCTCCCCCTCCTTCTCGTCCTTTTCCTCCTTCTTCCCATCCTCCTCATCCTCCTCCTCCTCCTCCTTCTCCTTCTCCTTAGTTATTTATTTGTTTCATTTCGTTTGTAGATGACAAAAGTTCCTCAACGCCGCCCTCGTCGTCGTCATTTATGTCGACCTATCTTTCTACACACCAAAAAAATAAGAAAAGAAGATGCCCAGAGATATGGCGAAGCAATTAAGGAACTGGAACCACCTGATAGGCTGTGTATCACTCTACCAACCGTTCTCAGGACTCCTGAAGAAAGGATTTTAAGGAGTAAGCCATGTCAAAATAAATGTAATTTTTTTTTGACCTTTGACCCTTTTGAAACGAAAGATATGCACTTTGAGTTTCAAGCCAAACAAAGTACTATTACTTTTGCTAATGTAAGGATATATTTGGGATCATCACATGATATTTTTGAAATTTTCAAAAGAATTTTATATATTATTCCTAATGTTAACTTAGCCAAAATATTTAAGATTATCCCATCTTATGAGGATAAAGAGGTTTTGAACCTCTCTAACAACCTTAAAGCAAATTTTTCAATCGACATATATAAGTGTATTTTTACAAAATTTTATAGGAAATTATTCACACCTGACATTATAAGCCAATTGGTTCATCACATTGGCTACTAGAGCTAGCTGGTGTCTTAAATAATCACTAAATGTTAATATCATCATTTGAAATTTTAGTTTAAGTTGATGTTTCACATTAATTTAGTTGAAGTTATACTTCTTGGAATAGTACTGAATAATCATGTCTTTTTTAATAAATATTAAAAAAATGAGTGAATTCCTCGAAAATACTGAAGAAATTGATTTTTATCTACAAATAGATCCGTTATATATTGATAAGACGGAATTTCATATTTTAAAAGTTTGGGATATTATAAATAAACATAAAAATTCAAATGTAACATATAACAATATTCTAAATTTATTCTATAATAATGAATGTGAAATATTTTCCAATGAAATATATTTGAAATTAGTTAATGGTTTTTATATTCCCAAATTTGATATAATACTTAATGTTATTTGAAATTTAAATTAAATTTAATGTTTATAAAAACTGTATATAAATTTATTATATTTGTTATTAATTAATCCCAATATACATGAATATTTCTCTTTTCTTTTTGAATAGCTTCTACTAATAATAATATTACATCTTTCATAAGAAACGAAGAGCTAACTTTTATATCATTTTGCTTAATAATTATTTCGAAAGGTGACCTAAAAATAGTGAGTGTTTTTTTATTCTCACTTTGGTACCAACACTTATTACAATTTCCTCTCTTTACCATAACATTTTGGAGATTAGGTAAATATAATACCCAAGAATTTAACAGCTCTTCAAATTGTTTTACTTCTGATGGTACAGCTATAATTAAGTTCTCTGATTCTTCAATATACTTTATAATATCTGTAAACTTTTGTCTTACTCTCTTTTGGTAATAAGGCTCGTCAGCCATTATGTCAAGTTTCAATAATAAATAATAATAGGAGGATTCAGCTTCCAGTCCCTCTTAAAAGACTTATGTATGTACAAAGGATCAGCAATATAAAGAAAATTATAGAATATTAAAAAAAATATGAAAATTGGTAACAAGAATTTGAAGAAAATACTGTTGTAGTTGGACTGACAGAATTCAGTGTCGTGCGCCGATCATATTTGCACGATAAATATTTTACTTCTGACATATATAGGTTCTCTGATTCTACAATATCCTTTATATTATCTTGTAAGCTTTTCTCTCTCTCTCTATTGTTTAGTGATAAGGATCATGTACCAATATGGCGAGTGTTTCATTCATATATCGATGTATTGAGACTTCAATAGAATTTACTAGTATCAATGAAATTAAACAGGGACACTTATCCACTAGAAATAATATTTTTGAAATAATTATTAATAATAATAATAATAATAATAATAATAATAATAATAATAATAATAATAATAATTTAGGAGGAGGAGGAGGAAATGTAATTAGTCGTCCTAGGTTGGTTTTAAAACGATCGCTGCATCAACCAAAAATTAAACAATTTTTAAAAAAAAAACTCAGAGATAATTACACAAAAATGTGCTGAATTATTATGTAAGGAGCCATATAATGAACTCTTAGCAATGAACCAAAAATGGCAATGTAATATTTTTTGTCCTTTTCATGAAGTTCGTGGTAAATCTCGTACACCTTCAGGTAGACTTTATATTCATCGTCATCGTTTTCACTGTTATTCCACAAATTGTAATAAAAGAGTTTCAACTGAGAAACTCCTAAATTTTCTCTTAAATAAAAACCAAAAATGATTTCTTCGACATACCAGTATTTTCTTCAAATTCCTGTTATAATTTTCGTACTTTTTTTTATATTTTTTAATTTTCTTTATATTACTGATCGTTTTTACATTCATAGTTTTTTACGTCAAAGTATTAAAGAGGGAATTGAAGCTGAAGAAATTGCATTTGAAGAAAGACACGAATTTATTGATCTACAAGGTTGGCTAAATTATAATGAATATGATAACAATAATGACATTAAAATCAATAAATGTAAGGGAATGATTTTAAAAGTAGATAGTTCTCAGTCACATGACAATCAAATTTGTCAAAAACTTGGGGGCCGTAAATGTGGACGTTATTTAGAAAAGGTCGCAATACCTATATCATCTTCTACTAGCAATATAAAATATTATTATGGAGGTGGAATCCTCAAACCAGGATGCACATACTGTCTTTTGAAACAACCAGAAGAAAAATTCTGTGACCCAGTATGGGGTTTTCTACAGTATTCATTTGAAGAAGATCGATGGAAGTGTAAATCCTACCTACCAGGTCTTTATAACGCAACTACAAATAGATTAACTGCATGTGAACCAGGAGGAACTTTGGTTAAAATTACCAATGGGCAGGATGAAGTAGTGGACCTTACTCAAATGACCCCCCAAGACTTTTTTATACCATTAAAAGAACAAGAAAAATATATATGTCGATGTTCCCCTGGATATATTTCTAATCCAGATATCTCACGTTCAGCCTGTTTCCGCGATCCTTGTCTGGTACATTTACCATCTGGTGTAATTACAGCTCCAGGTTATTCTAATGGTCTATGTAACTGCGGTCCTATGTATACTAACTTACATGACAATAAACATTTTCCGTGTACAGCGTGTCCGGATCCCCATTTTGATGAGGAAAAACAAGAATTATCTATTTGGATGAAGTGTAAGATTGATAAAAATAATATTGAAATACATAAAGGAACATATCCATGTTCAAATTTTGAAGATATTGAACGTGGATGTGCAAAGGTAATTTTAAAGGCAAAATTTGTATCCAAGACTGATTTGATTGATTACGAAAATACCGAAAATTTTTTTAATCGATTTATGAATTCACTCAATATTAAAAACAAAACTAAATAATGTTTGCATGTAACTCTGATGGTAGTATAGAAATCCCATTATCTTATTTCAAAAAATTACACTTTTATCCTCCTGCTTTACCTTTAGGAACAATTGTTCTAACCAACTATCATCATCATAATATTAATAATGTTGATAAGAATGATGATGATGTTACCTTTGAAAATAATAGTGTAGAAGACTTACAATTATTTGTACAATACTTACTCATAAAATTGAAAAGGAAATTTATTATGAAATTGGATTCCCATTCAGTCTGTGATTACTCTCCTAATATAAATAATGTTGCACAGTTCTTAGAAAATGGGAGTGGGAGTGGTAAAATTAACATTTTATTTATTAATATTCCAATTTTCTTTTTCCCTGATATTAAAAAAGATGAGCCATTACATAAACGGATATTACGAGTTGTATCCAACACTCATAAAATTACTCAGCTAGTGGAAGAATATATGTCTTCAAAATACAAATCCTCACAGAAAAAAATAATGTTATATGATAACGTTACAACTTGTTTTGAAAATTATGGCATTAAATGTCTCTGTAATACAAATTTTCGAATGGATTATTTTGAACAAATGACTAAACAAAAATTCAAATTTTCCTTTTTTACAGTAGGAAATGTAACCACTTTTCTTGAAAGAATATATGGGAGAGACAATTTAAAACATCCGATATGGTCTTTGTCAGTACACACAACAACACCGGAAGAGTCCGTTATGGTTTTGAGAATCTTAAACGTGAAATTTTGTAATGGATGTAAGAAAGAAATAATAGGAGATGGTATACCTTCGTCTTACCATACTGGATCGCTAAAAATTGTTTCAAACAATCCTACTTCAGTTCAATATTTTGATAATACAGGACGTGAGTTGTTTCAGAGTATAAGCAAAAGTAATAATTTTGTAGCAACGGCTGCCTGCTATCTCTATTGTGCATTAAGTGATGATGAGTATCCCTTATGTAATTTATATGGGAAATGTTTTTGTAATGAAAATTACCGATGGAATTATATTTTATCTGTTCTGAAGAAAAGCTTCAAACCTAAGGAGATGTCACAATCAAAAATTGAAGATGCAGTTCATTTTATATATGGAGATAAACCATACTTTTTAAACATAACAAATAAGGAAAATAATCAATATCATATTGTTATATCAAATTTAAAATTTCGATGTTTCAAAGAACGAGGTTCAATGAATATTCTTTATGATCAGGAAAAATGTTGTATTCAAGTACAATTTTTAGATGTTTATGGAAACATTTTACCAACTTCTTGGTTTAAATTATTCGATGAATATTATTATATCCAAATTGGTATTCGCAAAGTTATTACTCCCATAATGTTATTAGCATTTGTAAGTCATTATTATTATTTTGTATTTAGGGATTTTGAAGTTGGCATGTATTGTTCGTTCTTCAAATGGATTAATGATGAAAATAGTGATAATATAGATTATAATTATGATACAGAGGCAAGTAACGACTACAAAGAATATGGAAGTAGTGATTATGAAAGTAGTGATGAAATATTTGTTTATTAAAAAGAATATATATATATATTTTTTCAGTTTTTTATTAATTTTATTTAAAATAAATGTTTATAAAATAAATAAATAATATATAAAATGACTTTGAGTGACTTTTTGTTTGTTTTATTTTTATATAAAATATCGAATTTAACTATAAAGGGGAAAATATTATTTCAGTTTTCTTAAATTTTATCTCAAATTATAAAGTAACTATGAATATTTTAATCAAAACGTATATTTTGTTTTTTTTATTTTAAATATAAATAAAAAATTATACATAAAATTAATAATATTATATATTTAATATCATGATAAATAAAATTATGTTTATAAAATTAACAAAACTTAAACATCAAAAATTTTATATTATATAGAAAGGTTTATAAGTTTTATTTTGCAATAAAATTTGGAAAAATATATAAATCCATAAAGAATTAATTGATTCTCTTCTTTTTTTTTGCCTTAATTAAAAAATAACCAATACAAAATTTGGAGTTATAAATAAAATTTGATGTCTTATTTGGGAAACTATTCAAGATCTGATTTGCCTAATAAGCCAATGAATGGTCCACCACCGGCTTATGGTCCACCACAGGGTCCCCACTGACCATAGGCTGGTGGTCAACCCCATTTTTTTCCACAAAATATTTTTTATGGATGAGACACCATATCTAAAAAAAAAAAAAAAGAATGATGTGCTGTTACACTGCCCCTAGATATCATTCGGTTCCCAAGAGTTCGACTTAATCAAACCAGAAATGCTGCTCTTCAAATCAAGGGTCTTAAAATGTTGAATGCCGTTCCCAATCATATCAAAGACTGTACCTCTCCCAACTAGTTTAAGAAAAAAAATGTAAAGTGAGTATAATAAGAGTTTTGGTGAACTTTTGGGATTCCTGTGTCTGTGGGTGTGTGTGTGTGTGTGTGTGTGTCTTTGTGTCTTTGTGTGTGTGTGTGTGTGTGTGTGTGTGTCTTTGTGTGTGTGTGTGTCTTTGTGTGTGTGTGTCTTTGTGTCTTTGTGTGTGTGTGTGTGTGTGTGTGTGTGTGTGTGTGTGTGTCTTTGTGTGTGTGTGTCTTTGTGTCTTTGTGTGTGTGTGTCTTTGTGTTTTTGTGTGTGTGTGTCTTTGTGTGTGTCTTTGTGTCTGTGTGTGTGTGTCTTTGTGTGTGTGTGTCTTTGTGTGTGTGTGTCTTTGTGTCTTTGTGTGTGTCTTTGTGTGTGTGTGTCTTTGTGAATTTGTGTGTGTCTTTGTGTGTGTGTGTGTGTGTCTTTGTGTGTGTGTGTGTGTCTTTATGTGTGTGTAAGTGTGTGTGTGTGTGTGTAAGTGTGTGTGTGTGTCGTTGTGTGTGTGTGTGCGTCGTTGTGTGTGTGTCTTTATGTGTGTTTAAGTGTGTGTGTCTTTGTGTATTTGTGTCTTTGTGTGTGTGTGTGTGTGTGTCTGCGTGTGCGTGTGTGTGTGTCTTTGTGTGTGTCTTTGTATGTGTGTGTGTGTGTGTGTGTCTGCGTGTGCGTGTGTGTGTGTCTTTGTGTGTGTAAGTGTGTGTGTCTTGGTGTCTTTGTGTGTCTTTGTGTGTGTGTGTGTCTTGGTGTCTTTGTGTGTCTTTGTGTGTCTTTGTGTGTGTGTGTGTCTTTGTGTGTGTAAGTGTGTGTGTCTTTGTGTGTGTGTGTGTGTCTTTGTGTGTCTTTGTGTGTGTGTGTGTGTGTGTCTGCGTGTGCGTGTGTGTGTGTCTTTGTGTGTGTAAGTGTGTGTGTCTTGGTGTCTTTGTGTGTCTTTGTGTGTGTGTGTGTCTTTGTGTGTGTAAGTGTGTGTGTCTTGGTGTCTTTGTGTGTCTTTGTGTGTGTGTGTGTCTTTGTGTGTGTAAGTGTGTGTGTCTTTGTGTGTGTGTGTGTGTGTCTTTGTGTGTCTTTGTGTGTGTGTGGGTGTGTGTCTTTGTGTGTGTGTGTGTGTGTGTGTGTGTGTGTGTGTGTGTGTGTGTCTTTGTGTGTGTGAGTGTGTGTGTGTGTGTCTTTGTGTGTGTGTGTGTGTGTGTGTGTGTGTGTGTGTGTGTGTGTGTGTGTGTGTGTCTTTGTGTGTGTGAGTGTGTGTGTGTGTGTCTTTGTGTGTGTGTGTGTGTGTGTGTGTGTGTGTGTGTTTGTGTGTGTCTTTGTGTGTGTGTGTCTTTGTGTGTGTAAGTGTGTGTGTGTAAGTGTGTGTGTGTAAGTGTGTGTGTGTGTGTGTCTTTGTGTGTGTAAGTGTTTGTGTCTTTGTGTGTGTGTGTGTGTCTTTGTGTCTTTGTGTGTGTGTGTAAGTGTGTGTGTATGTGCGTGTGTCTTTGTGTATGTGTGTGTGTAAGTATGTGTGTCTTTATGTGTGTGTTTTGGGTGTGTGTTTTTTTATGTTTGAGTGTGAATTTGTGGGTGTATATGTTTTTGTATAAAAAAAAGATGAATAAAAAGGATAAACTTTCAATTAACATACAAATCGAATATATAAATAATGAGAAGTTTAACATTAAAAAAAACCCTGGATTATATTATTTTCCCCTGAAATTTAATCTAACAAGACAATTATTTATAGCTGATAAATTATATTATAATAATAATATCGATGATTCTCATATTACTTTTACTTATCCAAACAATCTTAGCAGAAGTCAATTAATATATCATAAAATTTATGACATGTCAGGACTAACAGCTGATAATAAATTTGTCTGGTATGAAAGATTTTTCACGCAAATTCATAATCAAAATATTTTATATGAAGAGGATGATCAGGATTTTTCACTTTCAGTGTATTCTAGAACTCATTCCCCTTTTAAATTTGAAAAAACCAAAATGATACTTTTTATCAACGAGGTTGTTTATTTAATGTTGTTTCTTTTAGATGGGGTAAGAGATATTACCCAAAGTTTAAAAGAAAGTTCATTAAGGGAGTATATTATTAATAATTGTATAAATTATCAAAAAGTATTAAAAGCAAATAAAAAAACTCTTAAAACTATTGATATGTACATTTGTATTGATGATGTAATTAAATATGATGAGCTTATCATTGAGCATCTTATTAAATATTTTGAAAAAGATAAAAATTGGTCCGAAAGAAAACATATATCATTATCCACTGCATGGCATATGCATTGTGAGTTATTACAAGAATTTAGTATAATTAAAGAAAATAAAATGATTATATCAATACCAAGACTTGCAAAATTTAATTTACAACTTTTACCCGATTATCAAATAACTAAAGTGATAGCTTATCTTCCACAACAAAGCGGACATAAATATATTTGGCACAATCAGTACCAAAATTATTATATTTATAACAATGGGATTATTATTAAAAAGAGGAAGGCGTTGGATGAGATGGAGGAGGGAGGTTTGGAGGATGTGGAGGATGAAGCGGATCAGGCGTTGGAAGATCAAGTGGATCAAGATATGGAGGAGGTAGTGGAAGAGATTGATGATGCTGGAGAGGAAGAGGAGGAATATATTTGTTCAACATACCATGGTGCACGGCTTTGGGCTGAGAGAATATGATGGAGTCTGGTGGGATGATCGGTGATCATGAGTCTACCACAAAGACACACACACACACAAACACACACACACATTCTGACACACACACACACACAAACACACACACACACACACAAAGACACACACATACAAAGTCACACACATACAAAGTCACACACATAAAGACACACACACACACACACATAAAGACACACACACTTACACACACACACAAAGACACAAAGACACACACACACACAAAGACACACAGACACACACACTTACACACACAAAGACACACAAAAGACACACAAAGACACACACACACACACACACACAAAGACACAAAGACACACAAGAGGTTCCAGGTGGTCTTCACAATAGAACAGGGTGAGGTCACTGTGCTAGGAGAAAGGGAGGTAAACCAGGCGGCCTTGGAGGAGTTCGAAATTACGAGAGAGGAGGTCAAGAGACACCTGCTGGATCTGGATGTTAGAAAGGCTGTTGGTCCAGATGGGATCTCACCATGGGTACTGAAAGAGTGTGCAGAGGCACTTTGCCTGCCACTCTCCATAGTGTATAGTAAGTCACTAGAGACGGGAGACCTACCAGAAATATGGAAGACGGCGAATGTGGTCCCAATATACAAAAAGGGCGACAGATAAGAGGCACTGAACTACAGGCCAGTGTCCTTGACTTGTATACCATGCAAGGTGATGGAGAAGATCGTGAGAAAAAACCTGGTAACACATCTGGAGAGAAGGGACAAATCGCCAACATGGATTCAGGGAGGGTAAATCTTGCCTTACAGGCTTGATAGAATTCTACGATCAGGTGACACAGATTAAGCAAGAAAGAGAGGGCTGGGCGGACTGTATTTTCTTGGATTGTCGGAAAGCCTTTGACACAGTACCACATAAGAGGCTGGTACATAAGCTGGAGAGACAGGCAGGTGTAGCTGGTAAGGTGCTTCAGTGGATAAGGGAGTATATAAGCAATAGGAAGCAGAGAGTTACGGTGAGGGGTGAGACCTCCGATTGGCGTGAAGTCACCAGTGGAGTCCCACAAGGCTCTCCCAGAGGGTATCGATTCATTTCTCTCAATGTTTGCGACAATCCTGGAGTATGCAGCCCCAGCATGGAGTCCATATCTAGTCAAGGATAAGACTAAACTGGAAAAGGTTCAAAGGTTTGCCACCAGACTAGTAATCGAGCTGAGAGGTATGAGCTACGAGGAGAGACTACGGGAATTAAACCTCACTTCGCTGGAAGACAGAAGAGCTAAGGGGGAGGGACATAATCACCACATTTATGACAGAGCCCGATAGGCTCATGAATCTGTACACCTGTTGATTGACGGTTGAGAGGCAGGGCCAAAGAGCCAGAGCTGAACCCCACAAACACAACTAGGTGAGTACACACACACACACACACACACACACACACACACACACACACACACACACACACACACACACACACACACATATATTCTGACACATAAAACGTACTCTCACATAGGAATCATACACACAGGAATCACACACACATTCTCACAAATACACACACACACACACACACACACACACACACACACACACACACTCATTCTTACACACACACACACACACACAAAGACACAAAGACACACACACAAAGACACACACAAAGACACACACACACACACACACACACACACACACACACACACACACACACACACACACACACACACACACACACACACACACACACACACACACACACACTCATTCTTACACACACACACACACACAAAGACACAAAGACACACACACAAAGACACACACAAAGACACACACACACACACACACACACACACACACACACACACACACACACACACACACACACACACACACACACACACACACACACACACACACACACACACACACATATTCTGACACATAAAACGTACTCTCACATAGGAATCATACACACACACACACACATATATTCTGACACATAAAACGTATTCTCACACAGGAATCACACACACATTCTCACAAATACACACACACACACACACACACACACACACACACACACACACACACACACACATACTCATTCTTACACACACACACACACACACACAAAGACACACACACAAAGACACACACAAAGACACACAAAGACACACACACACACACACACACACACCACACACACACACACACACACACACACACACACACACACACACATACTCATTCTTACACACACACACACACATACTCATTCTTACACACACACACACACACACAAAGACACACACACACACACAAAGACACACACAAAGACACACACACACAAAGACACAAAGACACACACACACACTAGTGAAAATCCTCTCGTTGGCTCCACCCACTTCACCCGTGATTGGTGCTCCATCAAGCCAATCACAGCAGACCGGCACACAGTTACCACGACTCACATACCAAACACTTATTTGTTTTTAAACAGTAAAATTAACTCTTTTTTAATACTTATTTAAAAAGAAAGAATAGCTCATGACAGAATTGATGATAAAAGAAATTGACCATGGTCTTCAAGCCTTTTATTCACATCACCCAAAGTTTGGTTGATGAAAATAAATCTTTTTTAAATACAAATAAGTATCTGACAGATTTGACAGAAAACATTAAATTGTCAAATCTTCATCACCCAGCCAAATCTTTTATTAATTCTATCAATGAAAACCTAAATTTTAAATCCCAAAATGATTTTAATAAAATTATGAAAAATATTTTGCATGGTGATGTAGAATCCCCTATTCTAAATATTATAGAAAACAAAGCTCTTAAACAACATATGTTAAAAAAATACCCATTTAAACTCTATGAAGAACACATTAACAATGTAAATAAACTTGCCCAAGATCTTGGGTTTGAAAACGAAACTCAATTCTTGAATATTTAGAAAGTAATCCTTCACCAACTGATTCCAAATTAACTAAAATTTTAACACTATGACCAAATGGGCTGGTAAACATAAAAGTTTGATATTGAAATCTGCGATATTATTAGGTGTAGGTGTTGCTTTTCTTGAATATTTGAACAAATACAATCGGAAGAACAGTGGTTGTTTTAGATACCATGTTGGAAAAGGACATTCCCTAAAAAAGAAGTATATTTGACCAGATTTTGTAAATTCCCTATCAATCGGGTTGATTATATTAACTATGACATGCTAAATGATAATACTCATCCATTGTTCAATAAAAAAGTCTGGAACTGTCAATTTGATATTCCAAATTCTGCAGAAACCCAAAACATATTAAATTTGGGCTGTAAGGGAATATGTTGTCCCCATAACTACAATTATCTTTCACAATTTGTCAAGGGTTATGAACCTATTTCTAATTTAGAAAATAAAGAAATATTTATATATATAAATGTGAACAGGGAACAATTTTAAGAAATATTGCCGAATTTAGGAGATGGTATTGGTGAAGTGATTCAAGGCATTGGGCAATCTGATATATGGCAATTTATATTGAAATCAATTAAAAATATTGGCTGGGTTATACTTTTAATTTTATTATTAATAATAATGTTAGGCCCATTGATAATGGTGATCAAATAGCGACATATGAGTGCACTAATGGGTGGTGTAGTGTATGGTGCATTGATGTAATAATATACAATATTTACTCACTGAGCTTATTTGCAAAGAAAATGTTTAACTACCATTGCAACATTCATTAACATATTCATAAATAATTCTCGAGGTAACCCACCATATTCATATGCAATGTATATGAAGGATATACCCCCAGGGGACCTCTGGTTATATGTCCATCAATATTTCGTAAAATTTTCCATGATTTTAAATTTTCTTTTTCCTTTTCTAAAAAGGAAATTTTATATTGAACTTCAACACTGTAATGGGAATAAATTTCTGATGATTGTGGTAGCGGTGTTGGTGGTGGTGGTGGTGGTGGTAGTGGTGGTGGCGGTGGTGGTGGTGGTGGTGGTGGTGGTGGTGGTGCTAATTGATAAAAATATTTTGAAGGAAAATCATAAACGTAACATGAAGAAGGTGGAATTACATAAATTGAATGTGGCACTGAAGTCATATAATAAGGTACAATCATACATTGAGTTGTTGTAATGGTATTTGTGGAATGGTTGGTTGATAATAATAATCATTTCGATGACACCCATATTCTTCACAACCACCACCACTATTCCAACTTTCAGCATCACCATTTACTCCAGCTTCCACCATGATTCCTCTCAGTATTCTGGTAAATGAATTCTCAAATTTCTTTATTATATGATCAATATTAAAAAAATAAATAAATACTCTTAACATTTTCGTAATGAAAACTGTTACTGTCTCTGATATTGCAATTGCAACTTACATAGTACATCGTATATCACAACGAAAAACAATGGAGATTCTTCAACAAAGAAATGGAAGTAAGTATTTTAAAAATTATCATTAAGAATATACCATGGAAAAATATTCCTCCCAATTCCCCAAAGCTTTCTTAGATGAAAATCCTAACGACTTTGAAGTTAAATTCACAACGCTAGGTTGTAACATGCTAAAATGTTATTATGATGTAAAAACTGCTTGTCAGCCCGGATCTGGATCA
>NW_027189161.1:515136-561298 GCF_040958095.1 Procambarus clarkii | reverse complement strand
TTCCAGATGCCACAAAGATTTATGGTAAAGTGGGAAATGATAATGATATCGTAACATTACAAAGAGATCTACATGAACTCCACAAATGGTCAAAAGACTAGCAAATTCTATTTTAATATCGACTCTTTAATATCGTTTCTTGCCTGAAACGCCTTGCGTAATAGTGGCTTCATTGATTGGGTAACTCCTGTCCCTACAATTGCATCTTACTCTTACGTTCTTTGTACACACATTATTTTGAAAAAACATGAATTTGTACAAATGCAAGACCTTGCATGTGGGGCATAGCAACACACACCACAACTATCAAATTAATAATATTGCATTACAGCAGACTGCATGAGGAAGGAAAGCACCTTGGAGTCAAAATCTGTCACTCACTGAAAGTTGCACAACAGGTAGGAGCAGCAGTCATAACTCTAACCAAATCCTTGGAATAATCAAGCGTACCTTTGACCTTAATTACGGAAAAGAAGGCAGTGATTCAATTGTACAAATCTCTGGTGCGCCCCCATTTACATTACTGTATTGAGTAATCCAATAGAGCATGAAGACCTCATTTTCGGAAGGACATGGCTGCTCTGGAGAAAGTGCAACACCAGGGAACAAAAATCTCCTTCCAATGCTAAGTTAACTCATGTATCGGGAATGGTTGAGGGCCACAGGGCCAACGATAAAGCAAACCAGGCATCACAGGGCGGATCTCATTGAAAATTAAAGTACTGAACAATTTGGAAGATGTTGATCTGAACAATTTATTCAAAAGGTCAGTTGTAACAAACAAGGAGCAACGGTTTCAATCTCAACAAGCCACAATGCACGATTGAGAACAGGAGATGTTCTTTCACCCCCAGGGTTATAAACTCGTGGAACAGCCTACCCATTGAAGCCGTAAATGCCAAAACTCTGTTAAATTTTAAAATCCAACTGGAAAAGATCATGAAGTCAAATGGGGTGACCTTCGACAAGCCGCCGATTTTCTGTCCTTGTCGAGGCCACTAATGATTGGGGCCCTTAGGTAAATTCAGGTAACTCATGTGATGCGCCTTTTTTTCAACAAATATTCTTTTTAAAAGGAAACGAACATCATGTAATTCCTAATATATAATATTTAATTATACTATAAAATCTATCTTTATAAGTAAGTGGTATTCCTATTCATATAATTTCTACTTTTGTTGTTTGCTATTAATATGAGTATAAACAAGATAAGAAGGATGACTAGTACTGCGTAGGTGCGCAGTGCGATATGGGAGTCGTCGGGTTGCCGAGTGTTTCGACATGATCATACTTCATAGGATCAATTCTATAGTATGATTGCCGAGTTCCTTGTCCGAAACTTGGAAAGAATCACACTGTGATGATGTAGTTAAGTGCAAGTCTCTGAGCGCGAAGCAGTTCTAGGTCCCTGATCTAGGACTTTGATGACCGTTCATTCTCGGTTTACCGGGTGTGAGGAGGCTTGCACAGGCTGAGCAGTGAGATTCACAATCAACTGTGGAATTTCCATGGGTTTTTTGAATAAGGACGTTAGTCCGCTCCCGATGGGGAGTAATAATTAATACAACTCAAACCTATTACATATTATGACAAAATTTATTGTCAATATATTTACAACTACATAAATTTTATGTGGGATTTATTCAATGTAAATATTTTATTTTTTTGAGATATATATACAAGAGTTGTTACATTCTTGTACAGCCACTAGTACGCGTAGCGTTTCGGGCAAGTCCTTAATCCTATGGTCCCTGGAATACGATCCCCTGCCGCGAAGAATCGTTTTTTCATCCAAGTACACATTTTACTGTTGCGTTAAACAGAGGCTACAGTTAAGGAATTGCGCCCATTAAATCCTCCCCGGCCAGGATACGAACCCATGACATAGCGCTCGCGGAACGCCAGGCGAGTGTCTTACCACTACACCACGGAGACTGCTTTTTGTGTTCTTCGGATTTGCATTTCTCTCCCCATCTCATGCTTACTTCTCTATTTTACATTAATAAAAGTCTCGAATTTGGTGTATATATAGATGCATTAGAATAGTTTGTGCAGAGGAGTTTAAATAGTAAATACAGTGCCAAGGCTTAACCAAGCTGAACAAGCTTGCTATTTTTGCGGGAAAGGTGTACGTGGTTGGTATTACCGTGTTACAGGTCTATAATACTACATATAAGTTTGTGCAGAGGAGTTTAAATAATAAATATAGTGCCAAGGATTAATCCAGTTGAACATGCTTGCTATATTTGCTCTAAAGATGTACGTGGTTGGTATTACCTTGTTACAGCCCACCCTCCTGTTTAGATAGTATGTTTTGTAATTAGGTGGACTGTCGTATATTATTATTATTATTATTACTATTATTATTATTATTATTATTATTATTATTACTATATTGACGTAAAAGGCAATTAGATATACAATTTGGTACTATGCACTCCTTTGAGTACAAAAACAAATAAAGCTAACAACCAAACATAAATAATAATAATCTAATAGAGCACATACATGTTCTTAATAGGTCTCAGATAGCACGTAATAGGCTTAGGAAGGATAGGTTAAGATAGTTTCTCTTTTTTATGGCAACATCAATGAGAAACCCTTTCCGGTTTTTCTTATTTGAATAGTACCTATTTTATACTTTCTGATTGCTGTTTAAGTCAATATATGTACAATGTTTTTTATCGTTAATATAAGCAATACCTAAACAGCAGGATTGGCTGCTAGTAAACTTATTTAATTTTGTATATATAAACTTATCTAATTTTGTATATATACATATAAAGCGTCCCGGTAGTACAGTCGGGTTCATAGTCGATGCACAATCCAACCCGTCCTCGGACAATGTCCATTCCATCCAACGGTCGACCCCAAAGACACATTCATAAAATTTAACATGCTGTTCATTCAAAATAGGATATTTCTCAAATATATATTAATATGATTTTATATAAGCATATTGTGCATATTTAGACATGCATTAGAATAGGCTAGGTGTTTCGATTTCATTGGCGATTATTTTTATTTGTAGAACGTGGGTGAAACATTTACAGCATTGTGTTTCGAACAAAAGTCGTCAGAAAAGCACTTGTTCCGGAAGTGTTCGGACGTAATCAATTGTGAGACGTGTGTAAACTGTTTTTCATTCATGAACAGGGGAGTTTGGCAGGTGCATGGAATAGACTTTGGCCTTTGTTTATGAAGACAGGCTGCACAAACGAGAATTCCGGATTCAAATCCCTGGCGGGACCGAAATGGTTGAGCACATTTCATTTCACCTAATGCATCTGTTCACCTAGCAGTAAGTAGGTATTCAGGAGTTAATCAGCTTGACGTGGGGGTTGCATCGTTGGCGAGGTCAGTAAATCGACCTTGGGGATGGAGAGACCTCGAAATAAGCCTAACGTGTATAAATACACTTTGGCTTCCTGGCCCCAGACACAATGAATTATTATTGATTATATTCAAGTGTTACGACCCTGGGTTCTCCAGTGGAAACCAGAGGTCAAAATTGAGCTATTAAACTTCCTGGTAGCACAGTTGGCGCATTTCGAATGGAAATTGTTTGTATCCTCCCTGCCAGACGTAAGACTATTATTGTTTCTCAAAGAGCATTTAAAGACTGAGCTGGGGGTTGATTATTAAATAATAACATAGGCACCAACTTTGCTTACTAATACTTTCTAATCATTCATAAAGTAACAATACGTTGCATAGGGGAAGATCTTTAATGTGCTTAGCTGCACGATCATTTAGGCTCCTTCCGGCACCACGACATGAGGGAGGCCAGGTGGTCGTGAGGAGCGCTCTCTTCTCTTGGCTGGTGGCGTGAGGTTAAGACCTACTCTGTGGCTGTATCCCTACTCTCCTTCCTTCTCCTCTTACTTATTTCCCTTACCTGAAGTTCCTGTACCCTTAAGTTAAGTATTATATGGTGTAAGTGTGCCTACTCTGGTAGTAACGATTGGGGAGACCTGGGGATAGTATTTTGCCAGTGTTTGGGTACCCCTAAGTGTGGTGTTTGGTATTAGGGTCCCACGTGGTTTCACTACCCTAAGCTGCATCCAGCTTCAGTGCTTATCCAGTAGTACTTTACCCTAGCTTGTTATTAGTGTAAACCTTGTATCCTGCCTACGTGGACCAAGGCTTTTAACGTAAGATAGTGTGGTAAAGTTATTATTATTATTGTTATTGGTGTGAGTGTATATGGGGGGTTGTTAACGGGTTAATAAATAAGTACATGAATTACAGAGTATCTCTTCTTCCAAGGTGGGAGCGCAGTGATCAACCCTTAGACTAACATATTTGGTCTTGTAGCAAGTTATTACTACTGTGGATAGTTTATTTTGGGGGCCGGGCCTTTTAGCTCTCCCATATTTGATACTCCTGTTTTCTAACTACCTATACCCCTTAATAGTACCAGTACCCCATAGAAGCCCCACTCATATCAGTTGTAACATCAAGAAAGGTGGTATACTAGATAGATAAAACAATGGTTAAAACAAGGAATCGTGCTAAACGGGAATGAATCTGGAGAAATGCGGTATGTAGGGTACCAAAGGGTTTCCTTTTAGGCAATTTCCCTTTTTGTCATGTACATCAATGACCTGAAGGAGAATATTACAAACCACGTCATCAAATTTCCAGATGCCACAAAGATTTATGGTAAAGTGGGAAATGATAATGATATCGAAACATTACAAAGAGATCTACATGAACTCCACAAATGGTCAAAAGACTAGCAAATTCTATTTTAATATCGACTCTTTAATATCGTTTCTTGCCTGAAACGCCTTGCGTAATAGTGGCTTCATTGATTGGGTAACTCCTGTCCCTACAATTGCATCTTACTCTTACGTTCTTTGTACACACGTTATTTTGAAAAAACATATGAATTTGTACAAATGCAAGACCTTGCATGTGGGGCATAGCAACACACACCACAACTATCAAATTAATAATATTGCATTACAGCAGACTGCATGAGGAAGGAAAGCACCTTGGAGTCAAAATCTGTCACTCACTGAAAGTTGCACAACAGGTAGGAGCAGCAGTCATAACTCTAACCAAATCCTTGGAATAATCAAGCGTACCTTTGACCTTAATTACGGAAAAGAAGGCAGTGATTCAATTGTATAAATCTCTGGTGCGCCCCCATTTACATTACTGTATTGAGTAATCCAATAGAGCATGAAGACCTCATTTTCGGAAGGACATGGCTGCTCTGGAGAAAGTGCAACACCAGGGAACAAAAATCTCCTTCCAATGCTAAGTTAACTCATGTATCGGGAATGGTTGAGGGCCACAGGGCCAACGATAAAGCAAACCAGGCATCACAGGGCGGATCTCATTGAAAATTAAAGTATTGAACAATTTGGAAGATGTTGATCTGAACAATTTATTCAAAAGGTCAGATGTAACAAACAAGGAGCAACGGTTTCAATCTCAACAAGCCACAAGCAACGAAGAGAAAGGAAGCGCAGGCCCCTCAGAAAGTAAAGGAAGTACCTAAGCAAACATTAGTTGTGGGAGATTCCCAGATAAGGTATTTGGATAGAACGTTTTGTGCTAGAGATAGGGGGAACAGGTTAAGGGTTTGCTATCCCGGAGCTGGCATTGGTGATATTATAAACAACATGAATGATATTATGGCTGGTAATGGGAACAATCCCATTATTTGCATTAGCGTGGGAGGAAATGATGTTGGTCGAGTTAGGAGTGAGGAACTGATTCAGAGGTATAAAACAGCCATAGAGTTAGTTAGGAGCAAGGGAGGAATCCCGATCATATGTGGCATTCTTCCAAGAAAGGGAGTGGGAAATGAATGGATATCGAGGGCACTTGGTGTCAATTGCCGGCTGGAAAGATATTGCAAATCAAATGCAATATCTTTCATAGACAACTGGGAACACTTCTATGGAAGAAATGAAATGTATGCTCGTGATGGGGTGCATCTATCGAGAGCTGGGGTTGTTGCTGTTGCGAACTCGTTAGAAGAAGTGGTTAGAGGTGTTTGTTTGGGTTTAAACTGTTAGTAGATAGAGGTATGGGAATTGATTTGGAGGAAGGAGGTAATAAAAGTATGTGTTTGTGGGAGAAAGGAATTGGCAAAACGATCAGGGAAAGAGAAGGTCCGCAAAATAACAATTCACTTAGGGTATATTACACTAACAGTAGAAGTCTAAGAAATAAAATTAACGAATTAAATGCTCTTGTCTGCACAGAAAAAATAGATATTATTGCACTTACCGAAACGTGGATGAATGTAGAAAATAGAGAACTATTAGCTGAATATCAAATATATGGATTTAAACTATTTCACACAGATAGATATATTAGACGAGGAGGTGGAGTAGCCATATATGTTAGGGACAATTTGAAATGTAGTCTCAAAGAGGGAATCAAAACAGAGCCACACACAGAAACTATTTGGATTGAATTAAACGAAAAAGCTAATAATATTATAATAGGAGTAATATATAGGCCACCAAATTTAGACAGAATGGAAGCAAAGCATCTATGGGATGAAATATCTAGAGCATCTAGATCTAACAGTATTTATGTCATGGGTGACTTTAATTTTAGCGGAATAAACTGGTTGAACAAAACAGGGAATAGTGAAGCAGAAGATTTTCTAGAATTAATTGACGATTGCTTTCTTACGCAACACATTAAGGAACCAACACGGGAAAATAATATTTTAGATTTAGTGTTAACAAACAGGGAAACGCAAATTAATGACATCGAAATAGGCAGTGAGCTAGGGAGCAGTGATCACAAAGAAATCAGATTTAGCATAGAATGGAATAGACCAGTAGGAGAAAATTCTGTTAAAGTGCCAGATTTTCGAAAAGCTGATTTTAATAGCCTAAGAAATTTTTTGGGTCAAATTGATTGGAAAGTCTTGGGTATGGGGTGTGGGCCGGTCTTGGAACGAGACATGAACCCAGCGATAGGTGACTTAAATGGGGATTTCGATGTGGATTCAATATATAACTTATTTAAGAATATTCTAAACAAAGCACAGGAACGTAGTATACCATACAAATTGAATAGATCGAATACTAATGACCCAAAGTGGATAACAAAGAATTTGAAGAACCTTATAGGTAAAAAGAGAGCTTGGTACAAAAGGATTAAAAATGGGGAGGTCACTTTAGAACAGGAATTCGTACAACTGGTTAGAAATGTTAAAAAAGAGATAAGGAAAGCAAAAAGAAACTATGAAGTTCGCATAGCAGGGCAAGCAAAGACAAATCCTAAAGGGTTTTTTCAGTTATATCGTACTAAGACTAGGGAAAGGATAGGTCCATTAAAAACTGAGACAGGTCAAATAACAGATAGTGATGAAGAGATGAGTAGTATTTTTAATAAATATTTTGTATCTGTATTTACTAAAGAGGAACTTAACAATATGCCTCCAGCCGAACAAGTCTATGTGGGTGGGGACGAGGACAGGTTGACGAGTTTAGCAGTTACCAGGGAGGATGTTCTTAAACAAATAGTAAAACTCAAACCAAACAAATCCCCAGGGCCGGATGAAGTGTTTGCCAGGGTGCTTAAAGAATGCAAAGAGGAGCTTTGTGACCCACTGTCAACCATATTTAATAAATCAATAGAGTCAGGCAGAGTGCCAGAGTTTTGGAAAGTTGCTAATGTGATACCAGTTTTTAAGAAAGGAGATAGATCACTTGCGTCTAACTATCGACCAATTAGCCTAACGTCGATTGTGGGAAAGTTACTCGAATCTATAATAGCAAATAAAATTCGTCTTCATCTTGAAAAACATAAATTAATAATTGAGTCGCAACATGGTTTTATAAATGGCCGTTCATGTTTAACAAATTTGTTATCTTTTTATTCTAGCATTGTTGAGGCAGTTGATAGTGGTAAGGATTGCGATGTTGTATACCTTGACTTTAGCAAAGCTTTTGATACAGTGCCACATGAAAGACTGATTAAAAAAATAGAGTCTCATGGTATTGGGGGTGCTATATTAAGCTGGATTAGGGCATGGCTATACCAAAGGAAACAGAGAGTTAGTATAAATGGAATCAAGTCAGAGTGGGAAAATGTTGTAAGTGGAGTGCCTCAAGGCTCTGTCCTGGGACCTCTGTTGTTTATAATATATATAAATGATTTAGATTCAGGTTTGAGTAGCAACATTTGCAAATTTGCCGATGATACGAAAATCGGTAGGGAAATTAATTCGGAGGAGGACTCACTATCACTTCAAGTTGATCTAGATAGGGTTTTGAAATGGTCAAAGGATTGGCAGATGCAGTTTAATGCTGATAAATGTAAAGTTCTGAGGTTAGGTAATGATGATAGAGTTACAAGATACGAGCTAGATGGTGTTGTGATTGCGAAGTCGGATTGCGAAAGGGATCTGGGAGTTATGATTAGTAAGAATTTAAAACAAAAGGATCAATGCATAAATGTTCGTAATAAGGCAAATCGGACACTTGGATTTATTAATCGCAGCGTTAGTAACAAGACACCTGGTGTGGTTCTCAAGCTATATCTTGCTCTAGTTAGGCCCCATTTAGATTATGCAGTTCAGTTTTGGTCGCCATATTATAGAATGGATATAAATTCACTTGAACGTGTCCAGCGTAGGATGACTAAGTTAATTCCCCAAATTAGAAATCTTTCATATGAAGAAAGATTAACAAAGCTTAAGTTGCATTCACTGGAAAGGCGAAGAGTTAGGGGTGACATGATAGAGGTTTACAAGTGGATGAATGGACATAACCGGGGGGATATTAATAGGGTATTAAAAGTATCAACACAGGACAGAACACGAAACAATGGATATAAATTGGATAAGTTTAGATTTAGGAAAGACTTGGGTAAATACTGGTTCGGTAACAGGGTTGTTGATTTGTGGAACCAATTGCCGCGTAACATTGTGGAGGTGGGGTCCCTCGATTGTTTCAAGCACGGGTTGGACAAGTATATGAGTGGGATTGGGTGGTTATAGAATAGGAGCTGCCTCGTATGGGCCAATAGGCCTTCTGTAGTTACCTTTGTTCTTATGTTCTTATGTTCTTATTGAGAACAGGAGATGTTCTTTCACCCCCAGGGTTATAAACTCGTGGAACAGCCTACCCATTGAAGCCGTAAATGCCAAAACTCTGTTAAATTTTAAAATCCAACTGGAAAAGATCATGAAGTCAAATGGGGTGACCTTCGACAAGCCGCCGATTTTCTGTCCTTGTCGAGGCCACTAATGATTGGGGCCCTTAGGTAAATTCAGGTAACTCATGTGATGCGCCTTTTTTTCAACAAATGTCCTTTTTAAAAGGAAACGAACATCATGTAATTCCTAATATATAATATTTAATTATACTATAAAATCTATCTTTATAAGTAAGTGGTATTCCTATTCATATAATTTCTACTTTTGTTGTTTGCTATTAATATGAGTATAAACAAGATAAGAAGGATGACTAGTACTGCGTAGGTGCGCAGTGCGATATGGGAGTCGTCGGGTTGCCGAGTGTTTCGACATGATCATACTTCATGAAAAACATGAAAAACATAAATTAATAATTGAGTCTCAACATGGTTTTATAAATGGCCGTTCATGTTTAACAAATTTGTTATCTTTTTATTCTAGCATTGTTGAGGCAGTTGATAGTGGTAAGGATTGCGATGTTGTATACCTTGACTTTAGCAAAGCTTTTGATACAGTGCCACATGAAAGACTGATTAAAAAGATAGAGTCTCATGGTATTGGGGGTGCTATATTAAGCTGGATTAGGGCATGGCTATACCAAAGGAAACAGAGAGTTAGTATAAATGGAATCAAGTCAGAGTGGGAAAATGTTGTAAGTGGAGTGCCTCAAGGCTCTGTCCTGGGACCTCTGTTGTTTATAATATATATAAATGATTTAGATTCAGGTTTGAGTAGCAACATTTGCAAATTTGCCGATGATACGAAAATCGGTAGGGAAATTAATTCGGAGGAGGACTCACTATCACTTCAAGTTGATCTAGATAGGGTTTTGAAATGGTCAAAGGATTGGCAGATGCAGTTTAATGCTGATAAATGTAAAGTTCTGAGGTTAGGTAATGATGATAGAGTTACAAGATACGAGCTAGATGGTGTTGTGATTGCGAAGTCGGATTGCGAAAGGGATCTGGGAGTTATGATTAGTAAGAATTTAAAACAAAAGGATCAATGCATAAATGTTCGTAATAAGGCAAATCGGACACTTGGATTTATTAATCGCAGCGTTAGTAACAAGACACCTGGTGTGGTTCTCAAACTATATCTTGCTCTAGTTAGGCCCCATTTAGATTATGCAGTTCAGTTTTGGTCGCCATATTATAGAATGGATATAAATTCACTTGAACGTGTCCAGCGTAGGATGACTAAGTTAATTCCCCAAATTAGAAATCTTTCATATGAAGAAAGATTAACAAAGCTTAAGTTGCATTCACTGGAAAGGCGAAGAGTTAGGGGTGACATGATAGAGGTTTACAAGTGGATGAATGGACATAACCGGGGGGATATTAATAGGGTATTAAAAGTATCAACACAGGACAGAACACGGAACAATGGATATAAATTGGATAAGTTTAGATTTAGGAAAGACTTGGGTAAATACTGGTTCAGTAACAGGGTTGTTGATTTGTGGAACCAATTGCCGCGTAACATTGTGGAGGTGGGGTCCCTCGATTGTTTCAAGCACGGGTTGGACAAGTATATGAGTGGGATTGGGTGGTTATAGAATAGGAGCTGCCTCGTATGGGCCAATAGGCCTTCTGCAGTTACCTTTGTTCTTATGTTCTTATGTTCTTATGTTCATAGGATCAATTCTATAGTATGATTGCCGAGTTCCTTGTCCGAAACTTGGAAAGAATCACACTGTGATGATGTAGCTAAGTGCAAGCCTCTGAGCGCGAAGCAGTTCTAGGTCCCTGATCTAGGACTTTGATGACCGTTCATTCTCGGTTTACCGGGTGTAAGGAGGCTTGCACAGGCTGAGCAGTGAGATTCACAATCAACTGCGGAATTTCCATGGGTTTTTTGAATAAGGACGTTAGTCCGCTCCCGATGGGGAGTAACAATTAATACAACTCAAACCTATTACATATTATGACAAAATTTATTGTCAATATATTTACAACTACATAAATTTTATGTGGGATTTATTCAATGTAAATATTTTATTTGTGTTCTTCGGATTTGCATTTCTCTCCCCATCTCATGCTTACTTCTCTATTTTACATTAATAAAAGTCTCGAATTTGGTGTATATATAGATGCATTAGAATAGTTTGTGCAGAGGAGTTTAAATAGTAAATACAGTGCCAAGGCTTAACCAAGCTGAACAAGCTTGTTATTTTTGCGGGAAAGGTGTACGTGGTTGGTATTACCGTGTTACAGGTCTATAATACTACATATAAGTTTGTGCAGAGGAGTTTAAATAATAAATATAGTGCCAAGGATTAATCCAGTTGAACATGCTTGCTATATTTGCTCTAAAGATGTACGTGGTTGGTATTACCTTGTTACAGCCCACCCTCCTGTTTAGATAGTATGTTTTGTAATTAGGTGGACTGTCGTATATTATTATTATTATTATTACTATTATTATTATTATTATTATTATTATTATTACTATATTGACGTAAAAGGCAATTAGATATACAATTTGGTACTATGCACTCCTTTGAGTACAAAAACAAATAAAGCTAACAACCAAACATAAATAATAATAATCTAATAGAGCACATACATGTTCTTAATATGTCTCAGATAGCACGTAATAGGCTTAGGAAGGATAGGTTAAGATAGTTTCTCTTTTTTATGGCAACATCAATGAGAAACCCTTTCCGGTTTTTCTTATTTGAATAGTACCTATTTTATACTTTCTGATTGCTGTTTAAGTCAATATATGTACAATGTTTTTTATCGTTAATATAAGCAATACCTAAACAGCAGGATTGGCTGCTAGTAAACTTATTTAATTTTGTATATATAAACTTATTTAATTTTGTATATATACATATAAAGCGTCCCGGTAGTACAGTCGGGTTCATAGTCGATGCACAATCCAACCCGTCCTCGGACAATGTCCATTCCATCCAACGGTCGACCCCAAAGACACATTAATAAAATATAACATGCTGTTCATTCAAAATAGGATATTTCTCAAATATATATTAATATGATTTTATATAAGCATATTGTGCATATTTAGACATGCATTAGAATAGGCTAGGTGTTTCGATTTCATTGGCGATTATTTTTATTTGTAGAACGTGGGTGAAACATTTACAGCATTGTGTTTCGAACAAAAGTCGTCAGAAAAGCACTTGTTCCGGAAGTGTTCGGACGTAATCAATTGTGAGACGTGTGTTAACTGTTTTTCATTCATGAACAGGGGAGTTTGGCAGGTGCATGGAATAGACTTTGGCCTTTGTTTATGAAGACAGGCTGCACAAACGAGAATTCCGGATTCAAATCCCTGGCGGGACCGAAATGGTTGAGCACATTTCATTTCACCTAATGCATCTGTTCACCTAGCAGTAAGTAGGTATTCAGGAGTTAATCAGCTTGATGTGGGGGTTGCATCGTTGGCGAGGTCAGTAAATCGACCTTGGGGATGGAGAGACCTCGAAATAAGCCTAACGTGTATAAATACACTTTGGCTTCCTGGCCCCAGACACAATGAATTATTATTGATTATATTCAAGAAAGGTGGTATACTAGATAGATAAAACAATGGTTAAAACAAGGAATCGTGCTAAACGGGAATGAATCTGGAGAAATGCGGTATGTAGGGTACCAAAGGGTTTCCTTTTAGGCAATTTCCCTTTTTGTCATGTACATCAATGACCTGAAGGAGAATATTACAAACCACGTCATCAAATTTCCAGATGCCACAAAGATTTATGGTAAAGTGGGAAATGATAATGATATCGAAACATTACAAAGAGATCTACATGAACTCCACAAATGGTCAAAAGACTAGCAAATTCTATTTTAATATCGACTCTTTAATATCGTTTCTTGCCTGAAACGCCTTGCGTAATAGTGGCTTCATTGATTGGGTAACTCCTGTCCCTACAATTGCATCTTACTCTTACGTTCTTTGTACACACATTATTTTGAAAAAACATATGAATTTGTACAAATGCAAGACCTTGCATGTGGGGCATAGCAACACACACCACAACTATCAAATTAATAATATTGCATTACAGCAGACTGCATGAGGAAGGAAAGCACCTTGGAGTCAAAATCTGTCACTCACTGAAAGTTGCACAACAGGTAGGAGCAGCAGTCATAACTCTAACCAAATCCTTGGAATAATCAAGCGTACCTTTGACCTTAATTACGGAAAAGAAGGCAGTGATTCAATTGTATAAATCTCTGGTGCGCCCCCATTTACATTACTGTATTGAGTAATCCAATAGAGCATGAAGACCTCATTTTCGGAAGGACATGGCTGCTCTGGAGAAAGTGCAACACCAGGGAACAAAAATCTCCTTCCAATGCTAAGTTAACTCATGTATCGGGAATGGTTGAGGGCCACAGGGCCAACGATAAAGCAAACCAGGCATCACAGGGCGGATCTCATTGAAAATTAAAGTACTGAACAATTTGGAAGATGTTGATCTGAACAATTTATTCAAAAGGTCAGATGTAACAAACAAGGAGCAACGGTTTCAATCTCAACAAGCCACAAGCAACGAAGAGAAAGGAAGCGCAGGCCCCTCAGAAAGTAAAGGAAGTACCTAAGCAAACATTAGTTGTGGGAGATTCCCAGATAAGGTATTTGGATAGAACGTTTTGTGCTAGAGATAGGGGGAACAGGTTAAGGGTTTGCTATCCCGGAGCTGGCATTGGTGATATTATAAACAACATGAATGATATTATGGCTGGTAATGGGAACAATCCCATTATTTGCATTAGCGTGGGAGGAAATGATGTTGGTCGAGTTAGGAGTGAGGAACTGATTCAGAGGTATAAAACAGCCATAGAGTTAGTTAGGAGCAAGGGAGGAATCCCGATCATATGTGGCATTCTTCCAAGAAAGGGAGTGGGAAATGAATGGATATCGAGGGCACTTGGTGTCAATTGCCGGCTGGAAAGATATTGCAAATCAAATGCAATATCTTTCATAGACAACTGGGAACACTTCTATGGAAGAAATGAAATGTATGCTCGTGATGGGGTGCATCTATCGAGAGCTGGGGTTGTTGCTGTTGCGAACTCGTTAGAAGAAGTGGTTAGAGGTGTTTGTTTGGGTTTAAACTGTTAGTAGATAGAGGTATGGGAATTGATTTGGAGGAAGGAGGTAATAAAAGTATGTGTTTGTGGGAGAAAGGAATTGGCAAAACGATCAGGGAAAGAGAAGGTCCGCAAAATAACAATTCACTTAGGGTATATTACACTAACAGTAGAAGTCTAAGAAATAAAATTAACGAATTAAATGCTCTTGTCTGCACAGAAAAAATAGATATTATTGCACTTACCGAAACGTGGATGAATGTAGAAAATAGAGAACTATTAGCTGAATATCAAATATATGGATTTAAACTATTTCACACAGATAGATATATTAGACGAGGAGGTGGAGTAGCCATATATGTTAGGGACAATTTGAAATGTAGTCTCAAAGAGGGAATCAAAACAGAGCCACACACAGAAACTATTTGGATTGAATTAAACGAAAAAGCTAATAATATTATAATAGGAGTAATATATAGGCCACCAAATTTAGACAGAATGGAAGCAAAGCATCTATGGGATGAAATATCTAGAGCATCTAGATCTAACAGTATTTATGTCATGGGTGACTTTAATTTTAGCGGAATAAACTGGTTGAACAAAACAGGGAATAGTGAAGCAGAAGATTTTCTAGAATTAATTGACGATTGCTTTCTTACGCAACACATTAAGGAACCAACACGGGAAAATAATATTTTAGATTTAGTGTTAACAAACAGGGAAACGCAAATTAATGACATCGAAATAGGCAGTGAGCTAGGGAGCAGTGATCACAAAGAAATCAGATTTAGCATAGAATGGAATAGACCAGTAGGAGAAAATTCTGTTAAAGTGCCAGATTTTCGAAAAGCTGATTTTAATAGCCTAAGAAATTTTTTGGGTCAAATTGATTGGAAAGTCTTGGGTATGGGGTGTGGGCCGGTCTTGGAACGAGACATGAACCCAGCGATAGGTGACTTAAATGGGGATTTCGATGTGGATTCAATATATAACTTATTTAAGAATATTCTAAACAAAGCACAGGAACGTAGTATACCATACAAATTGAATAGATCGAATACTAATGACCCAAAGTGGATAACAAAGAATTTGAAGAACCTTATAGGTAAAAAGAGAGCTTGGTACAAAAGGATTAAAAATGGGGAGGTCACTTTAGAACAGGAATTCGTACAACTGGTTAGAAATGTTAAAAAAGAGATAAGGAAAGCAAAAAGAAACTATGAAGTTCGCATAGCAGGGCAAGCAAAGACAAATCCTAAAGGGTTTTTTCAGTTATATCGTACTAAGACTAGGGAAAGGATAGGTCCATTAAAAACTGAGACAGGTCAAATAACAGATAGTGATGAAGAGATGAGTAGTATTTTTAATAAATATTTTGTATCTGTATTTACTAAAGAGGAACTTAACAATATGCCTCCAGCCGAACAAGTCTATGTGGGTGGGGACGAGGACAGGTTGACGAGTTTAGCAGTTACCAGGGAGGATGTTCTTAAACAAATAGTAAAACTCAAACCAAACAAATCCCCAGGGCCGGATGAAGTGTTTGCCAGGGTGCTTAAAGAATGCAAAGAGGAGCTTTGTGACCCACTGTCAACCATATTTAATAAATCAATAGAGTCAGGCAGAGTGCCAGAGTTTTGGAAAGTTGCTAATGTGATACCAGTTTTTAAGAAAGGAGATAGATCACTTGCGTCTAACTATCGACCAATTAGCCTAACGTCGATTGTGGGAAAGTTACTCGAATCTATAATAGCAAATAAAATTCGTCTTCATCTTGAAAAACATAAATTAATAATTGAGTCGCAACATGGTTTTATAAATGGCCGTTCATGTTTAACAAATTTGTTATCTTTTTATTCTAGCATTGTTGAGGCAGTTGATAGTGGTAAGGATTGCGATGTTGTATACCTTGACTTTAGCAAAGCTTTTGATACAGTGCCACATGAAAGACTGATTAAAAAAATAGAGTCTCATGGTATTGGGGGTGCTATATTAAGCTGGATTAGGGCATGGCTATACCAAAGGAAACAGAGAGTTAGTATAAATGGAATCAAGTCAGAGTGGGAAAATGTTGTAAGTGGAGTGCCTCAAGGCTCTGTCCTGGGACCTCTGTTGTTTATAATATATATAAATGATTTAGATTCAGGTTTGAGTAGCAACATTTGCAAATTTGCCGATGATACGAAAATCGGTAGGGAAATTAATTCGGAGGAGGACTCACTATCACTTCAAGTTGATCTAGATAGGGTTTTGAAATGGTCAAAGGATTGGCAGATGCAGTTTAATGCTGATAAATGTAAAGTTCTGAGGTTAGGTAATGATGATAGAGTTACAAGATACGAGCTAGATGGTGTTGTGATTGCGAAGTCGGATTGCGAAAGGGATCTGGGAGTTATGATTAGTAAGAATTTAAAACAAAAGGATCAATGCATAAATGTTCGTAATAAGGCAAATCGGACACTTGGATTTATTAATCGCAGCGTTAGTAACAAGACACCTGGTGTGGTTCTCAAGCTATATCTTGCTCTAGTTAGGCCCCATTTAGATTATGCAGTTCAGTTTTGGTCGCCATATTATAGAATGGATATAAATTCACTTGAACGTGTCCAGCGTAGGATGACTAAGTTAATTCCCCAAATTAGAAATCTTTCATATGAAGAAAGATTAACAAAGCTTAAGTTGCATTCACTGGAAAGGCGAAGAGTTAGGGGTGACATGATAGAGGTTTACAAGTGGATGAATGGACATAACCGGGGGGATATTAATAGGGTATTAAAAGTATCAACACAGGACAGAACACGAAACAATGGATATAAATTGGATAAGTTTAGATTTAGGAAAGACTTGGGTAAATACTGGTTCGGTAACAGGGTTGTTGATTTGTGGAACCAATTGCCGCGTAACATTGTGGAGGTGGGGTCCCTCGATTGTTTCAAGCACGGGTTGGACAAGTATATGAGTGGGATTGGGTGGTTATAGAATAGGAGCTGCCTCGTATGGGCCAATAGGCCTTCTGTAGTTACCTTTGTTCTTATGTTCTTATGTTCTTATTGAGAACAGGAGATGTTCTTTCACCCCCAGGGTTATAAACTCGTGGAACAGCCTACCCATTGAAGCCGTAAATGCCAAAACTCTGTTAAATTTTAAAATCCAACTGGAAAAGATCATGAAGTCAAATGGGGTGACCTTCGACAAGCCGCCGATTTTCTGTCCTTGTCGAGGCCACTAATGATTGGGGCCCTTAGGTAAATTCAGGTAACTCATGTGATGCGCCTTTTTTTCAACAAATGTCCTTTTTAAAAGGAAACGAACATCATGTAATTCCTAATATATAATATTTAATTATACTATAAAATCTATCTTTATAAGTAAGTGATATTCCTATTCATATAATTTCTACTTTTGTTGTTTGCTATTAATATGAGTATAAACAAGATAAGAAGGATGACTAGTACTGCGTAGGTGCGCAGTGCGATATGGGAGTCGTCGGGTTGCCGAGTGTTTCGACATGATCATACTTCATGAAAAACATGAAAAACATAAATTAATAATTGAGTCTCAACATGGTTTTATAAATGGCCGTTCATGTTTAACAAATTTGTTATCTTTTTATTCTAGCATTGTTGAGGCAGTTGATAGTGGTAAGGATTGCGATGTTGTATACCTTGACTTTAGCAAAGCTTTTGATACAGTGCCACATGAAAGACTGATTAAAAAGATAGAGTCTCATGGTATTGGGGGTGCTATATTAAGCTGGATTAGGGCATGGCTATACCAAAGGAAACAGAGAGTTAGTATAAATGGAATCAAGTCAGAGTGGGAAAATGTTGTAAGTGGAGTGCCTCAAGGCTCTGTCCTGGGACCTCTGTTGTTTATAATATATATAAATGATTTAGATTCAGGTTTGAGTAGCAACATTTGCAAATTTGCCGATGATACGAAAATCGGTAGGGAAATTAATTCGGAGGAGGACTCACTATCACTTCAAGTTGATCTAGATAGGGTTTTGAAATGGTCAAAGGATTGGCAGATGCAGTTTAATGCTGATAAATGTAAAGTTCTGAGGTTAGGTAATGATGATAGAGTTACAAGATACGAGCTAGATGGTGTTGTGATTGCGAAGTCGGATTGCGAAAGGGATCTGGGAGTTATGATTAGTAAGAATTTAAAACAAAAGGATCAATGCATAAATGTTCGTAATAAGGCAAATCGGACACTTGGATTTATTAATCGCAGCGTTAGTAACAAGACACCTGGTGTGGTTCTCAAACTATATCTTGCTCTAGTTAGGCCCCATTTAGATTATGCAGTTCAGTTTTGGTCGCCATATTATAGAATGGATATAAATTCACTTGAACGTGTCCAGCGTAGGATGACTAAGTTAATTCCCCAAATTAGAAATCTTTCATATGAAGAAAGATTAACAAAGCTTAAGTTGCATTCACTGGAAAGGCGAAGAGTTAGGGGTGACATGATAGAGGTTTACAAGTGGATGAATGGACATAACCGGGGGGATATTAATAGGGTATTAAAAGTATCAACACAGGACAGAACACGGAACAATGGATATAAATTGGATAAGTTTAGATTTAGGAAAGACTTGGGTAAATACTGGTTCAGTAACAGGGTTGTTGATTTGTGGAACCAATTGCCGCGTAACATTGTGGAGGTGGGGTCCCTCGATTGTTTCAAGCACGGGTTGGACAAGTATATGAGTGGGATTGGGTGGTTATAGAATAGGAGCTGCCTCGTATGGGCCAATAGGCCTTCTGCAGTTACCTTTGTTCTTATGTTCTTATGTTCTTATGTTCATAGGATCAATTCTATAGTATGATTGCCGAGTTCCTTGTCCGAAACTTGGAAAGAATCACACTGTGATGATGTAGCTAAGTGCAAGCCTCTGAGCGCGAAGCAGTTCTAGGTCCCTGATCTAGGACTTTGATGACCGTTCATTCTCGGTTTACCGGGTGTAAGGAGGCTTGCACAGGCTGAGCAGTGAGATTCACAATCAACTGCGGAATTTCCATGGGTTTTTTGAATAAGGACGTTAGTCCGCTCCCGATGGGGAGTAACAATTAATACAACTCAAACCTATTACATATTATGACAAAATTTATTGTCAATATATTTACAACTACATAAATTTTATGTGGGATTTATTCAATGTAAATATTTTATTTGTGTTCTTCGGATTTGCATTTCTCTCCCCATCTCATGCTTACTTCTCTATTTTACATTAATAAAAGTCTCGAATTTGGTGTATATATAGATGCATTAGAATAGTTTGTGCAGAGGAGTTTAAATAGTAAATACAGTGCCAAGGCTTAACCAAGCTGAACAAGCTTGTTATTTTTGCGGGAAAGGTGTACGTGGTTGGTATTACCGTGTTACAGGTCTATAATACTACATATAAGTTTGTGCAGAGGAGTTTAAATAATAAATATAGTGCCAAGGATTAATCCAGTTGAACATGCTTGCTATATTTGCTCTAAAGATGTACGTGGTTGGTATTACCTTGTTACAGCCCACCCTCCTGTTTAGATAGTATGTTTTGTAATTAGGTGGACTGTCGTATATTATTATTATTATTATTACTATTATTATTATTATTATTATTATTATTATTACTATATTGACGTAAAAGGCAATTAGATATACAATTTGGTACTATGCACTCCTTTGAGTACAAAAACAAATAAAGCTAACAACCAAACATAAATAATAATAATCTAATAGAGCACATACATGTTCTTAATATGTCTCAGATAGCACGTAATAGGCTTAGGAAGGATAGGTTAAGATAGTTTCTCTTTTTTATGGCAACATCAATGAGAAACCCTTTCCGGTTTTTCTTATTTGAATAGTACCTATTTTATACTTTCTGATTGCTGTTTAAGTCAATATATGTACAATGTTTTTTATCGTTAATATAAGCAATACCTAAACAGCAGGATTGGCTGCTAGTAAACTTATTTAATTTTGTATATATAAACTTATTTAATTTTGTATATATACATATAAAGCGTCCCGGTAGTACAGTCGGGTTCATAGTCGATGCACAATCCAACCCGTCCTCGGACAATGTCCATTCCATCCAACGGTCGACCCCAAAGACACATTCATAAAATTTAACATGCTGTTCATTCAAAATAGGATATTTCTCAAATATATATTAATATGATTTTATATAAGCATATTGTGCATATTTAGACATGCATTAGAATAGGCTAGGTGTTTCGATTTCATTGGCGATTATTTTTATTTGTAGAACGTGGGTGAAACATTTACAGCATTGTGTTTCGAACAAAAGTCGTCAGAAAAGCACTTGTTCCGGAAGTGTTCGGACGTAATCAATTGTGAGACGTGTGTTAACTGTTTTTCATTCATGAACAGGGGAGTTTGGCAGGTGCATGGAATAGACTTTGGCCTTTGTTTATGAAGACAGGCTGCACAAACGAGAATTCCGGATTCAAATCCCTGGCGGGACCGAAATGGTTGAGCACATTTCATTTCACCTAATGCATCTGTTCACCTAGCAGTAAGTAGGTATTCAGGAGTTAATCAGCTTGATGTGGGGGTTGCATCGTTGGCGAGGTCAGTAAATCGACCTTGGGGATGGAGAGACCTCGAAATAAGCCTAACGTGTATAAATACACTTTGGCTTCCTGGCCCCAGACACAATGAATTATTATTGATTATATTCAAGAAAGGTGGTATACTAGATAGATAAAACAATGGTTAAAACAAGGAATCGTGCTAAACGGGAATGAATCTGGAGAAATGCGGTATGTAGGGTACCAAAGGGTTTCCTTTTAGGCAATTTCCCTTTTTGTCATGTACATCAATGACCTGAAGGAGAATATTACAAACCACGTCATCAAATTTCCAGATGCCACAAAGATTTATGGTAAAGTGGGAAATGATAATGATATCGAAACATTACAAAGAGATCTACATGAACTCCACAAATGGTCAAAAGACTAGCAAATTCTATTTTAATATCGACTCTTTAATATCGTTTCTTGCCTGAAACGCCTTGCGTAATAGTGGCTTCATTGATTGGGTAACTCCTGTCCCTACAATTGCATCTTACTCTTACGTTCTTTGTACACACATTATTTTGAAAAAACATATGAATTTGTACAAATGCAAGACCTTGCATGTGGGGCATAGCAACACACACCACAACTATCAAATTAATAATATTGCATTACAGCAGACTGCATGAGGAAGGAAAGCACCTTGGAGTCAAAATCTGTCACTCACTGAAAGTTGCACAACAGGTAGGAGCAGCAGTCATAACTCTAACCAAATCCTTGGAATAATCAAGCGTACCTTTGACCTTAATTACGGAAAAGAAGGCAGTGATTCAATTGTATAAATCTCTGGTGCGCCCCCATTTACATTACTGTATTGAGTAATCCAATAGAGCATGAAGACCTCATTTTCGGAAGGACATGGCTGCTCTGGAGAAAGTGCAACACCAGGGAACAAAAATCTCCTTCCAATGCTAAGTTAACTCATGTATCGGGAATGGTTGAGGGCCACAGGGCCAACGATAAAGCAAACCAGGCATCACAGGGCGGATCTCATTGAAAATTAAAGTACTGAACAATTTGGAAGATGTTGATCTGAACAATTTATTCAAAAGGTCAGATGTAACAAACAAGGAGCAACGGTTTCAATCTCAACAAGCCACAATGCACGATTGAGAACAGGAGATGTTCTTTCACCCCCAGGGTTATAAACTCGTGGAACAGCCTACCCATTGAAGCCGTAAATGCCAAAACTCTGTTAAATTTTAAAATCCAACTGGAAAAGATCATGAAGTCAAATGGGGTGACCTTCGACAAGCCGCCGATTTTCTGTCCTTGTCGAGGCCACTAATGATTGGGGCCCTTAGGTAAATTCAGGTAACTCATGTGATGCGCCTTTTTTTCAACAAATGTCCTTTTTAAAAGGAAACGAACATCATGTAATTCCTAATATATAATATTTAATTATACTATAAAATCTATCTTTATAAGTAAGTGGTATTCCTATTCATATAATTTCTACTTTTGTTGTTTGCTATTAATATGAGTATAAACAAGATAAGAAGGATGACTAGTACTGCGTAGGTGCGCAGTGCGATATGGGA
Source organism: Procambarus clarkii (assembly GCF_040958095.1). NCBI lineage: Eukaryota > Metazoa > Arthropoda > Malacostraca > Decapoda > Cambaridae > Procambarus > Procambarus clarkii. The sequence continues at coordinate 538,908 of NW_027189161.1, read as the reverse complement.
GTCGTCGGGTTGCCGAGTGTTTCGACATGATCATACTTCATAGGATCAATTCTATAGTATGATTGCCGAGTTCCTTGTCCGAAACTTGGAAAGAATCACACTGTGATGATGTAGCTAAGTGCAAGCCTCTGAGCGCGAAGCAGTTCTAGGTCCCTGATCTAGGACTTTGATGACCGTTCATTCTCGGTTTACCGGGTGTGAGGAGGCTTGCACAGGCTGAGCAGTGAGATTCACAATCAACTGTGGAATTTCCATGGGTTTTTTGAATAAGGACGTTAGTCCGCTCCCGATGGGGAGTAACAATTAATACAACTCAAACCTATTACATATTATGACAAAATTTATTGTCAATATATTTACAACTACATAAATTTTATGTGGGATTTATTCAATGTAAATATTTTATTTGTGTTCTTCGGATTTGCATTTCTCTCCCCATCTCATGCTTACTTCTCTATTTTACATTAATAAAAGTCTCGAATTTGGTGTATATATAGATGCATTAGAATAGTTTGTGCAGAGGAGTTTAAATAGTAAATACAGTGCCAAGGCTTAACCAAGCTGAACAAGCTTGCTTATTTTTGCGGGAAAGGTGTACGTGGTTGGTATTACCGTGTTACAGGTCTATAATACTACATATAAGTTTGTGCAGAGGAGTTTAAATAATAAATATAGTGCCAAGGATTAATCCAGTTGAACATGCTTGCTATATTTGCTCTAAAGATGTACGTGGTTGGTATTACCTTGTTACAGCCCACCCTCCTGTTTAGATAGTATGTTTTGTAATTAGGTGGACTGTCGTATATTATTATTATTATTATTACTATTATTATTATTATTATTATTATTATTATTATTACTATATTGACGTAAAGGGCAATTAGATATACAATTTGGTACTATGCACTCCTTTGAGTACAAAAACAAATAAAGCTAACAACCAAACATAAATAATAATAATCTAATAGAGCACATACATGTTCTTAATATGTCTCAGATAGCACGTAATAGGCTTAGGAAGGATAGGTTAAGATAGTTTCTCTTTTTTATGGCAACATCAATGAGAAACCCTTTCCGGTTTTTCTTATTTGAATAGTACCTATTTTATACTTTCTGATTGCTGTTTAAGTCAATATATGTACAATGTTTTTTATCGTTAATATAAGCAATACCTAAACAGCAGGATTGGCTGCTAGTAAACTTATTTAATTTTGTATATATAAACTTATTTAATTTTGTATATATACATATAAAGCGTCCCGGTAGTACAGTCGGGTTCATAGTCGATGCACAATCCAACCCGTCCTCGGACAATGTCCATTCCATCCAACGGTCGACCCCAAAGACACATTCATAAAATTTAACATGCTGTTCATTCAAAATAGGATATTTCTCAAATATATATTAATATGATTTTATATAAGCATATTGTGCATATTTAGACATGCATTAGAATAGGCTAGGTGTTTCGATTTCATTGGCGATTATTTTTATTTGTAGAACGTGGGTGAAACATTTACAGCATTGTGTTTCGAACAAAAGTCGTCAGAAAAGCACTTGTTCCGGAAGTGTTCGGACGTAATCAATTGTGAGACGTGTGTTAAACTGTTTTTCATTCATGAACAGGGGAGTTTGGCAGGTGCATGGAATAGACTTTGGCCTTTGTTTATGAAGACAGGCTGCACAAACGAGAATTCCGGATTCAAATCCCTGGCGGGACCGAAATGGTTGAGCACATTTCATTTCACCTAATGCATCTGTTCACCTAGCAGTAAGTAGGTATTCAGGAGTTAATCAGCTTGATGTGGGGGTTGCATCGTTGGCGAGGTCAGTAAATCGACCTTGGGGATGGAGAGACCTCGAAATAAGCCTAACGTGTATAAATACACTTTGGCTTCCTGGCCCCAGACACAATGAATTATTATTGATTATATTCAAGAAAGGTGGTATACTAGATAGATAAAACAATGGTTAAAACAAGGAATCGTGCTAAACGGGAATGAATCTGGAGAAATGCGGTATGTAGGGTACCAAAGGGTTTCCTTTTAGGCAATTTCCCTTTTTGTCATGTACATCAATGACCTGAAGGAGAATATTACAAACCACGTCATCAAATTTCCAGATGCCACAAAGATTTATGGTAAAGTGGGAAATGATAATGATATCGAAACATTACAAAGAGATCTACATGAACTCCACAAATGGTCAAAAGACTAGCAAATTCTATTTTAATATCGACTCTTTAATATCGTTTCTTGCCTGAAACGCCTTGCGTAATAGTGGCTTCATTGATTGGGTAACTCCTGTCCCTACAATTGCATCTTACTCTTACGTTCTTTGTACACACATTATTTTGAAAAAACATATGAATTTGTACAAATGCAAGACCTTGCAAGTGGGGCATAGCAACACACACCACAACTATCAAATTAATAATATTGCATTACAGCAGACTGCATGAGGAAGGAAAGCACCTTGGAGTCAAAATCTGTCACTCACTGAAAGTTGCACAACAGGTAGGAGCAGCAGTCATAACTCTAACCAAATCCTTGGAATAATCAAGCGTACCTTTGACCTTAATTACGGAAAAGAAGGCAGTGATTCAATTGTATAAATCTCTGGTGCGCCCCCATTTACATTACTGTATTGAGTAATCCAATAGAGCATGAAGACCTCATTTTCGGAAGGACATGGCTGCTCTGGAGAAAGTGCAACACCAGGGAACAAAAATCTCCTTCCAATGCTAAGTTAACTCATGTATCGGGAATGGTTGAGGGCCACAGGGCCAACGATAAAGCAAACCAGGCATCACAGGGCGGATCTCATTGAAAATTAAAGTACTGAACAATTTGGAAGATGTTGATCTGAACAATTTATTCAAAAGGTCAGATGTAACAAACAAGGAGCAACGGTTTCAATCTCAACAAGCCACAATGCACGATTGAGAACAGGAGATGTTCTTTCACCCCCAGGGTTATAAACTCGTGGAACAGCCTACCCATTGAAGCCGTAAATGCCAAAACTCTGTTAAATTTTAAAATCCAACTGGAAAAGATCATGAAGTCAAATGGGGTGACCTTCGACAAGCCGCCGATTTTCTGTCCTTGTCGAGGCCACTAATGATTGGGGCCCTTAGGTAAATTCAGGTAACTCATGTGATGCGCCTTTTTTTCAACAAATGTCCTTTTTAAAAGGAAACGAACATCATGTAATTCCTAATATATAATATTTAATTATACTATAAAATCTATCTTTATAAGTAAGTGGTATTCCTATTCATATAATTTCTACTTTTGTTGTTTGCTATTAATATGAGTATAAACAAGATAAGAAGGATGACTAGTACTGCGTAGGTGCGCAGTGCGATATGGGAGTCGTCGGGTTGCCGAGTAGTTTCGACATGATCATACTTCATAGGATCAATTCTATAGTATGATTGCCGAGTTCCTTGTCCGAAACTTGGAAAGAATCACACTGTGATGATGTAGCTAAGTGCAAGCCTCTGAGCGCGAAGCAGTTCTAGGTCCCTGATCTAGGACTTTGATGACCGTTCATTCTCGGTTTACCGGGTGTGAGGAGGCTTGCACAGGCTGAGCAGTGAGATTCACAATCAACTGTGGAATTTCCATGGGTTTTTTGAATAAGGACGTTAGTCCGCTCCCGATGGGGAGTAACAATTAATACAACTCAAACCTATTACATATTATGACAAAATTTATTGTCAATATATTTACAACTACATAAATTTTATGTGGGATTTATTCAATGTAAATATTTTATTTGTGTTCTTCGGATTTGCATTTCTCTCCCCATCTCATGCTTACTTCTCTATTTTACATTAATAAAAGTCTCGAATTTGGTGTATATATAGATGCATTAGAATAGTTTGTGCAGAGGAGTTTAAATAGTAAATACAGTGCCAAGGCTTAACCAAGCTGAACAAGCTTGCTATTTTTGCGGGAAAGGTGTACGTGGTTGGTATTACCGTGTTACAGGTCTATAATACTACATATAAGTTTGTGCAGAGGAGTTTAAATAATAAATATAGTGCCAAGGATTAATCCAGTTGAACATGCTTGCTATATTTGCTCTAAAGATGTACGTGGTTGGTATTACCTTGTTACAGCCCACCCTCCTGTTTAGATAGTATGTTTTGTAATTAGGTGGACTGTCGTATATTATTATTATTATTATTACTATTATTATTATTATTATTATTATTATTATTACTATATTGACGTAAAAGGCAATTAGATATACAATTTGGTACTATGCACTCCTTTGAGTACAAAAACAAATAAAGCTAACAACCAAACATAAACAATAATAATCTAATAGAGCACATACATGTTCTTAATAGGTCTCAGATAGCACGTAATAGGCTTAGGAAGGATAGGTTAAGATAGTTTCTCTTTTTTATGGCAACATCAATGAGAAACCCTTTCCGGTTTTTCTTATTTGAATATAGTACCTATTTTATACTTTCTGATTGCTGTTTAAGTCAATATATGTACAATGTTTTTTATCGTTAATATAAGCAATACCTAAACAGCAGGATTGGCTGCTAGTAAACTTATTTAATTTTGTATATATAAACTTATTTAATTTTGTATATATACATATAAAGCGTCCCGGTAGTACAGTCGGGTTCATAGTCGATGCACAATCCAACCCGTCCTCGGACAATGTCCATTCCATCCAACGGTCGACCCCAAAGACACATTCATAAAATTTAACATGCTGTTCATTCAAAATAGGATATTTCTCAAATATATATTAATATGATTTTATATAAGCATATTGTGCATATTTAGACATGCATTAGAATAGGCTAGGTGTTTCGATTTCATTGGCGATTATTTTTATTTGTAGAACGTGGGTGAAACATTTACAGCATTGTGTTTCGAACAAAAGTCGTCAGAAAAGCACTTGTTCCGGAAGTGTTCGGACGTAATCAATTGTGAGACGTGTGTAAACTGTTTTTCATTCATGAACAGGGGAGTTTGGCAGGTGCATGGAATAGACTTTGGCCTTTGTTTATGAAGACAGGCTGCACAAACGAGAATTCCGGATTCAAATCCCTGGCGGGACCGAAATGGTTGAGCACATTTCATTTCACCTAATGCATCTGTTCACCTAGCAGTAAGTAGGTATTCAGGAGTTAATCAGCTTGATGTGGGGGTTGCATCGTTGGCGAGGTCAGTAAATCGACCTTGGGGATGGAGAGACCTCGAAATAAGCCTAACGTGTATAAATACACTTTGGCTTCCTGGCCCCAGACACAATGAATTATTATTGATTATATTCAAGAAAGGTGGTATACTAGATAGATAAAACAATGGTTAAAACAAGGAATCGTGCTAAACGGGAATGAATCTGGAGAAATGCGGTATGTAGGGTACCAAAGGGTTTCCTTTTAGGCAATTTCCCTTTTTGTCATGTACATCAATGACCTGAAGGAGAATATTACAAACCACGTCATCAAATTTCCAGATGCCACAAAGATTTATGGTAAAGTGGGAAATGATAATGATATCGAAACATTACAAAGAGATCTACATGAACTCCACAAATGGTCAAAAGACTAGCAAATTCTATTTTAATATCGACTCTTTAATATCGTTTCTTGCCTGAAACGCCTTGCGTAATAGTGGCTTCATTGATTGGGTAACTCCTGTCCCTACAATTGCATCTTACTCTTACGTTCTTTGTACACACATTATTTTGAAAAAACATATGAATTTGTACAAATGCAAGACCTTGCATGTGGGGCATAGCAACACACACCACAACTATCAAATTAATAATATTGCATTACAGCAGACTGCATGAGGAAGGAAAGCACCTTGGAGTCAAAATCTGTCACTCACTGAAAGTTGCACAACAGGTAGGAGCAGCAGTCATAACTCTAACCAAATCCTTGGAATAATCAAGCGTACCTTTGACCTTAATTACGGAAAAGAAGGCAGTGATTCAATTGTATAAATCTCTGGTGCGCCCCCATTTACATTACTGTATTGAGTAATCCAATAGAGCATGAAGACCTCATTTTCGGAAGGACATGGCTGCTCTGGAGAAAGTGCAACACCAGGGAACAAAAATCTCCTTCCAATGCTAAGTTAACTCATGTATCGGGAATGGTTGAGGGCCACAGGGCCAACGATAAAGCAAACCAGGCATCACAGGGCGGATCTCATTGAAAATTAAAGTACTGAACAATTTGGAAGATGTTGATCTGAACAATTTATTCAAAAGGTCAGATGTAACAAACAAGGAGCAACGGTTTCAATCTCAACAAGCCACAATGCACGATTGAGAACAGGAGATGTTCTTTCACCCCCAGGGTTATAAACTCGTGGAACAGCCTACCCATTGAAGCCGTAAATGCCAAAACTCTGTTAAATTTTAAAATCCAACTGGAAAAGATCATGAAGTCAAATGGGGTGACCTTCGACAAGCCGCCGATTTTCTGTCCTTGTCGAGGCCACTAATGATTGGGGCCCTTAGGTAAATTCAGGTAACTCATGTGATGCGCCTTTTTTTCAACAAATATTCTTTTTAAAAGGAAACGAACATCATGTAATTCCTAATATATAATATTTAATTATACTATAAAATCTATCTTTATAAGTAAGTGGTATTCCTATTCATATAATTTCTACTTTTGTTGTTTGCTATTAATATGAGTATAAACAAGATAAGAAGGATGACTAGTACTGCGTAGGTGCGCAGTGCGATATGGGAGTCGTCGGGTTGCCGAGTGTTTCGACATGATCATACTTCATAGGATCAATTCTATAGTATGATTGCCGAGTTCCTTGTCCGAAACTTGGAAATAATCACACTGTGATGATGTAGCTAAGTGCAAGTCTCTGAGCGCGAAGCAGCTCTAGGTCCCTGATCTAGGACTTTGATGACCGTTCATTCTCGGTTTACCGGGTGTGAGGAGGCTTGCACAGGCTGAGCAGTGAGATTCACAATCAACTGTGGAATTTCCATGGGTTTTTTGAATAAGGACGTTAGTCCGCTCCCGATGGGGAGTAACAATTAATACAACTCAAACCTATTACATATTATGACAAAATTTATTGTCAATATATTTACAACTACATAAATTTTATGTGGGATTTATTCAATGTAAATATTTTATTTTTTTGAGATATATATACAAGAGTTGTTACATTCTTGTACAGCCACTAGTACGCGTAGCGTTTCGGGCAAGTCCTTAATCCTATGGTCCCTGGAATACGATCCCCTGCCGCGAAGAATCGTTTTTTCATCCAAGTACACATTTTACTGTTGCGTTAAACAGAGGCTACAGTTAAGGAATTGCGCCCATTAAATCCTCCCCGGCCAGGATACGAACCCATGACATAGCGCTCGCGGAACGCCAGGCGAGTGTCTTACCACTACACCACGGAGACTGCTTTTTGTGTTCTTCGGATTTGCATTTCTCTCCCCATCTCATGCTTACTTCTCTATTTTACATTAATAAAAGTCTCGAATTTGGTGTATATATAGATGCATTAGAATAGTTTGTGCAGAGGAGTTTAAATAGTAAATACAGTGCCAAGGCTTAACCAAGCTGAACAAGCTTGCTATTTTTGCGGGAAAGGTGTACGTGGTTGGTATTACCGTGTTACAGGTCTATAATACTACATATAAGTTTGTGCAGAGGAGTTTAAATAATAAATATAGTGCCAAGGATTAATCCAGTTGAACATGCTTGCTATATTTGCTCTAAAGATGTACGTGGTTGGTATTACCTTGTTACAGCCCACCCTCCTGTTTAGATAGTATGTTTTGTAATTAGGTGGACTGTCGTATATTATTATTATTATTATTACTATTATTATTATTATTATTATTATTATTATTATTATTACTATATTGACGTAAAAGGCAATTAGATATACAATTTGGTACTATGCACTCCTTTGAGTACAAAAACAAATAAAGCTAACAACCAAACATAAATAATAATAATCTAATAGAGCACATACATGTTCTTAATAGGTCTCAGATAGCACGTAATAGGCTTAGGAAGGATAGGTTAAGATAGTTTCTCTTTTTTATGGCAACATCAATGAGAAACCCTTTCCGGTTTTTCTTATTTGAATAGTACCTATTTTATACTTTCTGATTGCTGTTTAAGTCAATATATGTACAATGTTTTTTATCGTTAATATAAGCAATACCTAAACAGCAGGATTGGCTGCTAGTAAACTTATTTAATTTTGTATATATAAACTTATCTAATTTTGTATATATACATATAAAGCGTCCCGGTAGTACAGTCGGGTTCATAGTCGATGCACAATCCAACCCGTCCTCGGACAATGTCCATTCCATCCAACGGTCGACCCCAAAGACACATTCATAAAATTTAACATGCTGTTCATTCAAAATAGGATATTTCTCAAATATATATTAATATGATTTTATATAAGCATATTGTGCATATTTAGACATGCATTAGAATAGGCTAGGTGTTTCGATTTCATTGGCGATTATTTTTATTTGTAGAACGTGGGTGAAACATTTACAGCATTGTGTTTCGAACAAAAGTCGTCAGAAAAGCACTTGTTCCGGAAGTGTTCGGACGTAATCAATTGTGAGACGTGTGTAAACTGTTTTTCATTCATGAACAGGGGAGTTTGGCAGGTGCATGGAATAGACTTTGGCCTTTGTTTATGAAGACAGGCTGCACAAACGAGAATTCCGGATTCAAATCCCTGGCGGGACCGAAATGGTTGAGCACATTTCATTTCACCTAATGCATCTGTTCACCTAGCAGTAAGTAGGTATTCAGGAGTTAATCAGCTTGACTGTGGGGGTTGCATCGTTGGCGAGGTCAGTAAATCGACCTTGGGGATGGAGAGACCTCGAAATAAGCCTAACGTGTATAAATACACTTTGGCTTCCTGGCCCCAGACACAATGAATTATTATTGATTATATTCAAGAAAGGTGGTATACTAGATAGATAAAACAATGGTTAAAACAAGGAATCGTGCTAAACGGGAATGAATCTGGAGAAATGCGGTATGTAGGGTACCAAAGGGTTTCCTTTTAGGCAATTTCCCTTTTTGTCATGTACATCAATGACCTGAAGGAGAATATTACAAACCACGTCATCAAATTTCCAGATGCCACAAAGATTTATGGTAAAGTGGGAAATGATAATGATATCGAAACATTACAAAGAGATCTACATGAACTCCACAAATGGTCAAAAGACTAGCAAATTCTATTTTAATATCGACTCTTTAATATCGTTTCTTGCCTGAAACGCCTTGCGTAATAGTGGCTTCATTGATTGGGTAACTCCTGTCCCTACAATTGCATCTTACTCTTACGTTCTTTGTACACACATTATTTTGAAAAAACATATGAATTTGTACAAATGCAAGACCTTGCATGTGGGGCATAGCAACACACACCACAACTATCAAATTAATAATATTGCATTACAGCAGACTGCATGAGGAAGGAAAGCACCTTGGAGTCAAAATCTGTCACTCACTGAAAGTTGCACAACAGGTAGGAGCAGCAGTCATAACTCTAACCAAATCCTTGGAATAATCAAGCGTACCTTTGACCTTAATTACGGAAAAGAAGGCAGTGATTCAATTGTATAAATCTCTGGTGCGCCCCCATTTACATTACTGTATTGAGTAATCCAATAGAGCATGAAGACCTCATTTTCGGAAGGACATGGCTGCTCTGGAGAAAGTGCAACACCAGGGAACAAAAATCTCCTTCCAATGCTAAGTTAACTCATGTATCGGGAATGGTTGAGGGCCACAGGGCCAACGATAAAGCAAACCAGGCATCACAGGGCGGATCTCATTGAAAATTAAAGTACTGAACAATTTGGAAGATGTTGATCTGAACAATTTATTCAAAAGGTCAGATGTAACAAACAAGGAGCAACGGTTTCAATCTCAACAAGCCACAATGCACGATTGAGAACAGGAGATGTTCTTTCACCCCCAGGGTTATAAACTCGTGGAACAGCCTACCCATTGAAGCCGTAAATGCCAAAACTCTGTTAAATTTTAAAATCCAACTGGAAAAGATCATGAAGTCAAATGGGGTGACCTTCGACAAGCCGCCGATTTTCTGTCCTTGTCGAGGCCACTAATGATTGGGGCCCTTAGGTAAATTCAGGTAACTCATGTGATGCGCCTTTTTTTCAACAAATATTCTTTTTAAAAGGAAACGAACATCATGTAATTCCTAATATATAATATTTAATTATACTATAAAATCTATCTTTATAAGTAAGTGGTATTCCTATTCATATAATTTCTACTTTTGTTGTTTGCTATTAATATGAGTATAAACAAGATAAGAAGGATGACTAGTACTGCGTAGGTGCGCAGTGCGATATGGGAGTCGTCGGGTTGCCGAGTGTTTCGACATGATCATACTTCATAGGATCAATTCTATAGTATGATTGCCGAGTTCCTTGTCCGAAACATTGGAAAGAATCACACTGTGATGATGTAGCTAAGTGCAAGTCCTCTGAGCGCGAAGCAGCTTCTAGGTCCCTGATCTAGGACTTTGATGACCGTTCATTCTCGGTTTACCGGGTGTGAGGAGGCTTGCACAGGCTGAGCAGTGAGATTCACAATCAACTGTGGAATTTCCATGGGTTTTTTGAATAAGGACGTTAGTCCGCTCCCGATGGGGAGTAACAATTAATACAACTCAAACCTATTACATATTATGACAAAATTTATTGTCAATATATTTACAACTACATAAATTTTATGTGGGATTTATTCAATGTAAATATTTTATTTTTTTGAGATATATATACAAGAGTTGTTACATTCTTGTACAGCCACTAGTACGCGTAGCGTTTCGGGCAAGTCCTTAATCCTATGGTCCCTGGAATACGATCCCCTGCCGCGAAGAATCGTTTTTTCATCCAAGTACACATTTTACTGTTGCGTTAAACAGAGGCTACAGTTAAGGAATTGCGCCCATTAAATCCTCCCCGGCCAGGATACGAACCCATGACATAGCGCTCGCGGAACGCCAGGCGAGTGTCTTACCACTACACCACGGAGACTGCTTTTTGTGTTCTTCGGATTTGCATTTCTCTCCCCATCTCATGCTTACTTCTCTATTTTACATTAATAAAAGTCTCGAATTTGGTGTATATATAGATGCATTAGAATAGTTTGTGCAGAGGAGTTTAAATAGTAAATACAGTGCCAAGGCTTAACCAAGCTGAACAAGCTTGCTATTTTTGCGGGAAAGGTGTACGTGGTTGGTATTACCGTGTTACAGGTCTATAATACTACATATAAGTTTGTGCAGAGGAGTTTAAATAATAAATATAGTGCCAAGGATTAATCCAGTTGAACATGCTTGCTATATTTGCTCTAAAGATGTACGTGGTTGGTATTACCTTGTTACAGCCCACCCTCCTGTTTAGATAGTATGTTTTGTAATTAGGTGGACTGTCGTATATTATTATTATTATTATTACTATTATTATTATTATTATTATTATTATTATTATTACTATATTGACGTAAAAGGCAATTAGATATACAATTTGGTACTATGCACTCCTTTGAGTACAAAAACAAATAAAGCTAACAACCAAACATAAATAATAATAATCTAATAGAGCACATACATGTTCTTAATAGGTCTCAGATAGCACGTAATAGGCTTAGGAAGGATAGGTTAAGATAGTTTCTCTTTTTTATGGCAACATCAATGAGAAACCCTTTCCGGTTTTTCTTATTTGAATAGTACCTATTTTATACTTTCTGATTGCTGTTTAAGTCAATATATGTACAATGTTTTTTATCGTTAATATAAGCAATACCTAAACAGCAGGATTGGCTGCTAGTAAACTTATTTAATTTTGTATATATAAACTTATCTAATTTTGTATATATACATATAAAGCGTCCCGGTAGTACAGTCGGGTTCATAGTCGATGCACAATCCAACCCGTCCTCGGACAATGTCCATTCCATCCAACGGTCGACCCCAAAGACACATTCATAAAATTTAACATGCTGTTCATTCAAAATAGGATATTTCTCAAATATATATTAATATGATTTTATATAAGCATATTGTGCATATTTAGACATGCATTAGAATAGGCTAGGTGTTTCGATTTCATTGGCGATTATTTTTATTTGTAGAACGTGGGTGAAACATTTACAGCATTGTGTTTCGAACAAAAGTCGTCAGAAAAGCACTTGTTCCGGAAGTGTTCGGACGTAATCAATTGTGAGACGTGTGTAAACTGTTTTTCATTCATGAACAGGGGAGTTTGGCAGGTGCATGGAATAGACTTTGGCCTTTGTTTATGAAGACAGGCTGCACAAACGAGAATTCCGGATTCAAATCCCTGGCGGGACCGAAATGGTTGAGCACATTTCATTTCACCTAATGCATCTGTTCACCTAGCAGTAAGTAGGTATTCAGGAGTTAATCAGCTTGATGTGGGGGTTGCATCGTTGGCGAGGTCAGTAAATCGACCTTGGGGATGGAGAGACCTCGAAATAAGCCTAACGTGTATAAATACACTTTGGCTTCCTGGCCCCAGACACAATGAATTATTATTGATTATATTCAAGAAAGGTGGTATACTAGATAGATAAAACAATGGTTAAAACAAGGAATCGTGCTAAACGGGAATGAATCTGGAGAAATGCGGTATGTAGGGTACCAAAGGGTTTCCTTTTAGGCAATTTCCCTTTTTGTCATGTACATCAATGACCTGAAGGAGAATATTACAAACCACGTCATCAAATTTCCAGATGCCACAAAGATTTATGGTAAAGTGGGAAATGATAATGATATCGAAACATTACAAAGAGATCTACATGAACTCCACAAATGGTCAAAAGACTAGCAAATTCTATTTTAATATCGACTCTTTAATATCGTTTCTTGCCTGAAACGCCTTGCGTAATAGTGGCTTCATTGATTGGGTAACTCCTGTCCCTACAATTGCATCTTACTCTTACGTTCTTTGTACACACATTATTTTGAAAAAACATATGAATTTGTACAAATGCAAGACCTTGCATGTGGGGCATAGCAACACACACCACAACTATCAAATTAATAATATTGCATTACAGCAGACTGCATGAGGAAGGAAAGCACCTTGGAGTCAAAATCTGTCACTCACTGAAAGTTGCACAACAGGTAGGAGCAGCAGTCATAACTCTAACCAAATCCTTGGAATAATCAAGCGTACCTTTGACCTTAATTACGGAAAAGAAGGCAGTGATTCAATTGTATAAATCTCTGGTGCGCCCCCATTTACATTACTGTATTGAGTAATCCAATAGAGCATGAAGACCTCATTTTCGGAAGGACATGGCTGCTCTGGAGAAAGTGCAACACCAGGGAACAAAAATCTCCTTCCAATGCTAAGTTAACTCATGTATCGGGAATGGTTGAGGGCCACAGGGCCAACGATAAAGCAAACCAGGCATCACAGGGCGGATCTCATTGAAAATTAAAGTACTGAACAATTTGGAAGATGTTGATCTGAACAATTTATTCAAAAGGTCAGATGTAACAAACAAGGAGCAACGGTTTCAATCTCAACAAGCCACAATGCACGATTGAGAACAGGAGATGTTCTTTCACCCCCAGGGTTATAAACTCGTGGAACAGCCTACCCATTGAAGCCGTAAATGCCAAAACTCTGTTAAATTTTAAAATCCAACTGGAAAAGATCATGAAGTCAAATGGGGTGACCTTCGACAAGCCGCCGATTTTCTGTCCTTGTCGAGGCCACTAATGATTGGGGCCCTTAGGTAAATTCAGGTAACTCATGTGATGCGCCTTTTTTTCAACAAATATTCTTTTTAAAAGGAAACGAACATCATGTAATTCCTAATATATAATATTTAATTATACTATAAAATCTATCTTTATAAGTAAGTGGTATTCCTATTCATATAATTTCTACTTTTGTTGTTTGCTATTAATATGAGTATAAACAAGATAAGAAGGATGACTAGTACTGCGTAGGTGCGCAGTGCGATATGGGAGTCGTCGGGATGCCGAGTGTTTCGACATGATCATACTTCATAGGATCAATTCTATAGTATGATTGCCGAGTACCTTGTCCGAAACTTGGAAAGAATCACACTGTGATGATGTAGCTAAGTGCAAGCCTCTGAGCGCGAAGCAGTTTTAGGTCCCTGATCTAGGACTTTGATGACCGTTCATTCTCGGTTTACCGGGTGTGAGGAGGCTTGCACAGGCTGAGCAGTAAGATTCACAATCAACTGTGGAATTTCCATGGGTTTTTTGAATAAGGACGTTAGTCCGCTCCCGATGGGGAGTAACAATTAATACAACTCAAACCTATTACATATTATGACAAAATTTATTGTCAATATATTTACAACTACATAAATTTTATGTGGGATTTATTCAATGTAAATATTTTATTTGTGTTCTTCGGATTTGCATTTCTCTCCCCATCTCATGCTTACTTCTCTATTTTACATTAATAAAAGTCTCGAATTTGGTGTATATATAGATGCATTAGAATAGTTTGTGCAGAGGAGTTTAAATAGTAAATACAGTGCCAAGGCTTAACCAAGCTGAACAAGCTTGCTATTTTTGCGGGAAAGGTGTACGTGGTTGGTATTACCGTGTTACAGGTCTATAATACTACATATAAGTTTGTGCAGAGGAGTTTAAATAATAAATATAGTGCCAAGGATTAATCCAGTTGAACATGCTTGCTATATTTGCTCTAAAGATGTGCGTGGTTGGTATTACCTTGTTACAGCCCACCCTCCTGTTTAGATAGTATGTTTTGTAATTAGGTGGACTGTCGTATATTATTATTATTATTATTACTATTATTATTATTATTATTATTATTATTATTATTACTATATTGACGTAAAAGGCAATTAGATATACAATTTGGTACTATGCACTCCTTTGAGTACAAAAACAAATAAAGCTAACAACCAAACATAAATAATAATAATCTAATAGAGCACATACATGTTCTTAATAGGTCTCAGATAGCACGTAATAGGCTTAGGAAGGATAGGTTAAGATAGTTTCTCTTTTTTATGGCAACATTCAATGAGAAACCCTTTCCGGTTTTTCTTATTTGAATAGTACCTATTTTATACTTTCTGATTGCTGTTTAAGTCAATATATGTACAATGTTTTTTATCGTTAATATAAGCAATACCTAAACAGCAGGATTGGCTGCTAGTAAACTTATTTAATTTTGTATATATAAACTTAATTTATAACTATTAATTTGTATATATACATATAAAGCGTCCCGGTAGTACAGTCGGGTTCATAGTCGATGCACAATCCAACCCGTCCTCGGACAATGTCCATTCCATCCAACGGTCGACCCCAAAGACACATTCATAAAATTTAACATGCTGTTCATTCACAATAGGATATTTCTCAAATATATATTAATATGATTTTATATAAGCATATTGTGCATATTTAGACATGCATTAGAATAGGCTAGGTGTTTCGATTTCATTGGCGATTATTTTTATTTGTAGAACGTGGGTGAAACATTTACAGCATTGTGTTTCGAACAAAAGTCGTCAGAAAAGCACTTGTTCCGGAAGTGTTCGGACGTAATCAATTGTGAGACGTGTGTAAACTGTTTTTCATTCATGAACAGGGGAGTTTGGCAGGTGCATGGAATAGACTTTGGCCTTTGTTTATGAAGACAGGCTGCACAAACGAGAATTCCGGATTCAAATCCCTGGCGGGACCGAAATGGTTGAGCACATTTCATTTCACCTAATGCATCTGTTCACCTAGCAGTAAGTAGGTATTCAGGAGTTAATCAGCTTGATGTGGGGGTTGCATCGTTGGCGAGGTCAGTAAATCGACCTTGGGGATGGAGAGACCTCGAAATAAGCCTAACGTGTATAAATACACTTTGGCTTCCTGGCCCCAGACACAATGAATTATTATTGATTATATTCAAGAAAGGTGGTATACTAGATAGATAAAAGAATGGTTAAAACAAGGAATCGTGCTAAACGGGAATGAATCTGGAGAAATGCGGTATGTAGGGTACCAAAGGGTTTCCTTTTAGGCAATTTCCCTTTTTGTCATGTACATCAATGACCTGAAGGAGAATATTACAAACCACGTCATCAAATTTCCAGATGCCACAAAGATTTATGGTAAAGTGGGAAATGATAATGATATCGAAACATTACAAAGAGATCTACATGAACTCCACAAATGGTCAAAAGACTAGCAAATTCTATTTTAATATCGACTCTTTAATATCGTTTCTTGCCTGAAACGCCTTGCGTAATAGTGGCTTCATTGATTGGGTAACTCCTGTCCCTACAATTGCATCTTACTCTTACGTTCTTTGTACACACATTATTTTGAAAAAACATATGAATTTGTACAAATGCAAGACCTTGCAAGTGGGGCATAGCAACACACACCACAACTATCAAATTAATAATATTGCATTACAGCAGACTGCATGAGGAAGGAAAGCACCTTGGAGTCAAAATCTGTCACTCACTGAAAGTTGCACAACAGGTAGGAGCAGCAGTCATAACTCTAACCAAATCCTTGGAATAATCAAGCGTACCTTTGACCTTAATTACGGAAAAGAAGGCAGTGATTCAATTGTATAAATCTCTGGTGCGCCCCCATTTACATTACTGTATTGAGTAATCCAATAGAGCATGAAGACCTCATTTTCGGAAGGACATGGCTGCTCTGGAGAAAGTGCAACACCAGGGAACAAAAATCTCCTTCCAATGCTAAGTTAACTCATGTATCGGGAATGGTTGAGGGCCACAGGGCCAACGATAAAGCAAACCAGGCATCACAGGGCGGATCTCATTGAAAATTAAAGTACTGAACAATTTGGAAGATGTTGATCTGAACAATTTATTCAAAAGGTCAGATGTAACAAACAAGGAGCAACGGTTTCAATCTCAACAAGCCACAATGCACGATTGAGAACAGGAGATGTTCTTTCACCCCCAGGGTTATAAACTCGTGGAACAGCCTACCCATTGAAGCCGTAAATGCCAAAACTCTGTTAAATTTTAAAATCCAACTGGAAAAGATCATGAAGTCAAATGGGGTGACCTTCGACAAGCCGCCGATTTTCTGTCCTTGTCGAGGCCACTAATGATTGGGGCCCTTAGGTAAATTCAGGTAACTCATGTGATGCGCCTTTTTTTCAACAAATATCCTTTTTAAAAGGAAACGAACATCATGTAATTCCTAATATATAATATTTAATTATACTATAAAATCTATCTTTATAAGTAAGTGGTATTCCTATTCATATAATTTCTACTTTTGTTGTTTGCTATTAATATGAGTATAAACAAGATAAGAAGGATGACTAGTACTGCGTAGGTGCGCAGTGCGATATGGGAGTCGTCGGGTTGCCGAGTGTTTCGACATGATCATACTTCATAGGATCAATTCTATAGTATGATTGCCGAGTTCCTTGTCCGAAACTTGGAAAGAATCACACTGTGATGATGTAGCTAAGTGCAAGCCTCTGAGCGCGAAGCAGTTCTAGGTCCCTGATCTAGGACTTTGATGACCGTTCATTCTCGGTTTACCGGGTGTGAGGAGGCTTGCACAGGCTGAGCAGTAAGATTCACAATCAACTGTGGAATTTCCATGGGTTTTTTGAATAAGGACGTTAGTCCGCTCCCGATGGGGAGTAACAATTAATACAACTCAAACCTATTACATATTATGACAAAATTTATTGTCAATATATTTACAACTACATAAATTTTATGTGGGATTTATTCAATGTAAATATTTTATTTGTGTTCTTCGGATTTGCATTTCTCTCCCCATCTCATGCTTACTTCTCTATTTTACATTAATAAAAGTCTCGAATTTGGTGTATATATAGATGCATTAGAATAGTTTGTGCAGAGGAGTTTAAATAGTAAATACAGTGCCAAGGCTTAACCAAGCTGAACAAGCTTGCTATTTTTGCGGGAAAGGTGTACGTGGTTGGTATTACCGTGTTACAGGTCTATAATACTACATATAAGTTTGTGCAGAGGAGTTTAAATAATAAATATAGTGCCAAGGATTAATCCAGTTGAACATGCTTGCTATATTTGCTCTAAAGATGTGCGTGGTTGGTATTACCTTGTTACAGCCCACCCTCCTGTTTAGATAGTATGTTTTGTAATTAGGTGGACTGTCGTATATTATTATTATTATTATTACTATTATTATTATTATTATTATTATTATTATTATTATTACTATATTGACGTAAAAGGCAATTAGATATACAATTTGGTACTATGCACTCCTTTGAGTACAAAAACAAATAAAGCTAACAACCAAACATAAATAATAATAATCTAATAGAGCACATACATGTTCTTAATAGGTCTCAGATAGCACGTAATAGGCTTAGGAAGGATAGGTTAAGATAGTTTCTCTTTTTTATGGCAACATCAATGAGAAACCCTTTCCGGTTTTTCTTATTTGAATAGTACCTATTTTATACTTTCTGATTGCTGTTTAAGTCAATATATGTACAATGTTTTTTATCGTTAATATAAGCAATACCTAAACAGCAGGATTGGCTGCTAGTAAACTTATTTAATTTTGTATATATAAACTTATTTAATTTTGTATATATACATATAAAGCGTCCCGGTAGTACAGTCGGGTTCATAGTCGATGCACAATCCAACCCGTCCTCGGACAATGTCCATTCCATCCAACGGTCGACCCCAAAGACACATTCATAAAATTTAACATGCTGTTCATTCAAAATAGGATATTTCTCAAATATATATTAATATGATTTTATATAAGCATATTGTGCATATTTAGACATGCATTAGAATAGGCTAGGTGTTTCGATTTCATTGGCGATTATTTTTATTTGTAGAACGTGGGTGAAACATTTACAGCATTGTGTTTCGAACAAAAGTCGTCAGAAAAGCACTTGTTCCGGAAGTGTTCGGACGTAATCAATTGTGAGACGTGTGTAAACTGTTTTTCATTCATGAACAGGGGAGTTTGGCAGGTGCATGGAATAGACTTTGGCCTTTGTTTATGAAGACAGGCTGCACAAACGAGAATTCCGGATTCAAATCCCTGGCGGGACCGAAATGGTTGAGCACATTTCATTTCACCTAATGCATCTGTTCACCTAGCAGTAAGTAGGTATTCAGGAGTTAATCAGCTTGATGTGGGGGTTGCATCGTTGGCGAGGTCAGTAAATCGACCTTGGGGATGGAGAGACCTCGAAATAAGCCTAACGTGTATAAATACACTTTGGCTTCCTGGCCCCAGACACAATGAATTATTATTGATTATATTCAAGAAAGGTGGTATACTAGATAGATAAAAGAATGGTTAAAACAAGGAATCGTGCTAAACGGGAATGAATCTGGAGAAATGCGGTATGTAGGGTACCAAAGGGTTTCCTTTTAGGCAATTTCCCTTTTTGTCATGTACATCAATGACCTGAAGGAGAATATTACAAACCACGTCATCAAATTTCCAGATGCCACAAAGATTTATGGTAAAGTGGGAAATGATAATGATATCGAAACATTACAAAGAGATCTACATGAACTCCACAAATGGTCAAAAGACTAGCAAATTCTATTTTAATATCGACTCTTTAATATCGTTTCTTGCCTGAAACGCCTTGCGTAATAGTGGCTTCATTGATTGGGTAACTCCTGTCCCTACAATTGCATCTTACTCTTACGTTCTTTGTACACACATTATTTTGAAAAAACATATGAATTTGTACAAATGCAAGACCTTGCAAGTGGGGCATAGCAACACACACCACAACTATCAAATTAATAATATTGCATTACAGCAGACTGCATGAGGAAGGAAAGCACCTTGGAGTCAAAATCTGTCACTCACTGAAAGTTGCACAACAGGTAGGAGCAGCAGTCATAACTCTAACCAAATCCTTGGAATAATCAAGCGTACCTTTGACCTTAATTACGGAAAAGAAGGCAGTGATTCAATTGTATAAATCTCTGGTGCGCCCCCATTTACATTACTGTATTGAGTAATCCAATAGAGCATGAAGACCTCATTTTCGGAAGGACATGGCTGCTCTGGAGAAAGTGCAACACCAGGGAACAAAAATCTCCTTCCAATGCTAAGTTAACTCATGTATCGGGAATGGTTGAGGGCCACAGGGCCAACGATAAAGCAAACCAGGCATCACAGGGCGGATCTCATTGAAAATTAAAGTACTGAACAATTTGGAAGATGTTGATCTGAACAATTTATTCAAAAGGTCAGATGTAACAAACAAGGAGCAACGGTTTCAATCTCAACAAGCCACAATGCACGATTGAGAACAGGAGATGTTCTTTCACCCCCAGGGTTATAAACTCGTGGAACAGCCTACCCATTGAAGCCGTAAATGCCAAAACTCTGTTAAATTTTAAAATCCAACTGGAAAAGATCATGAAGTCAAATGGGGTGACCTTCGACAAGCCGCCGATTTTCTGTCCTTGTCGAGGCCACTAATGATTGGGGCCCTTAGGTAAATTCAGGTAACTCATGTGATGCGCCTTTTTTTCAACAAATATCCTTTTTAAAAGGAAACGAACATCATGTAATTCCTAATATATAATATTTAATTATACTATAAAATCTATCTTTATAAGTAAGTGGTATTCCTATTCATATAATTTCTACTTTTGTTGTTTGCTATTAATATGAGTATAAACAAGATAAGAAGGATGACTAGTACTGCGTAGGTGCGCAGTGCGATATGGGAGTCGTCGGGTTGCCGAGTGTTTCGACATGATCATACTTCATAGGATCAATTCTATAGTATGATTGCCGAGTTCCTTGTCCGAAACTTGGAAAGAATCACACTGTGATGATGTAGCTAAGTGCAAGCCTCTGAGCGCGAAGCAGTTCTAGGTCCCTGATCTAGGACTTTGATGACCGTTCATTCTCGGTTTACCGGGTGTGAGGAGGCTTGCACAGGCTGAGCAGTAAGATTCACAATCAACTGTGGAATTTCCATGGGTTTTTTGAATAAGGACGTTAGTCCGCTCCCGATGGGGAGTAACAATTAATACAACTCAAACCTATTACATATTATGACAAAATTTATTGTCAATATATTTACAACTACATAAATTTTATGTGGGATTTATTCAATGTAAATATTTTATTTGTGTTCTTCGGATTTGCATTTCTCTCCCCATCTCATGCTTACTTCTCTATTTTACATTAATAAAAGTCTCGAATTTGGTGTATATATAGATGCATTAGAATAGTTTGTGCAGAGGAGTTTAAATAGTAAATACAGTGCCAAGGCTTAACCAAGCTGAACAAGCTTGCTATTTTTGCGGGAAAGGTGTACGTGGTTGGTATTACCGTGTTACAGGTCTATAATACTACATATAAGTTTGTGCAGAGGAGTTTAAATAATAAATATAGTGCCAAGGATTAATCCAGTTGAACATGCTTGCTATATTTGCTCTAAAGATGTACGTGGTTGGTATTACCTTGTTACAGCCCACCCTCCTGTTTAGATAGTATGTTTTGTAATTAGGTGGACTGTCGTATATTATTATTATTATTATTACTATTATTATTATTATTATTATTATTATTATTATTATTACTATATTGACGTAAAAGGCAATTAGATATACAATTTGGTACTATGCACTCCTTTGAGTACAAAAACAAATAAAGCTAACAACCAAACATAAATAATAATAATCTAATAGAGCACATACATGTTCTTAATAGGTCTCAGATAGCACGTAATAGGCTTAGGAAGGATAGGTTAAGATAGTTTCTCTTTTTTATGGCAACATCAATGAGAAACCCTTTCCGGTTTTTCTTATTTGAATAGTACCTATTTTATACTTTCTGATTGCTGTTTAAGTCAATATATGTACAATGTTTTTTATCGTTAATATAAGCAATACCTAAACAGCAGGATTGGCTGCTAGTAAACTTATTTAATTTTGTATATATAAACTTATTTAATTTTGTATATATACATATAAAGCGTCCCGGTAGTACAGTCGGGTTCATAGTCGATGCACAATCCAACCCGTCCTCGGACAATGTCCATTCCATCCAACGGTCGACCCCAAAGACACATTCATAAAATTTAACATGCTGTTCATTCAAAATAGGATATTTCTCAAATATATATTAATATGATTTTATATAAGCATATTGTGCATATTTAGACATGCATTAGAATAGGCTAGGTGTTTCGATTTCATTGGCGATTATTTTTATTTGTAGAACGTGGGTGAAACATTTACAGCATTGTGTTTCGAACAAAAGTCGTCAGAAAAGCACTTGTTCCGGAAGTGTTCGGACGTAATCAATTGTGAGACGTGTGTAAACTGTTTTTCATTCATGAACAGGGGAGTTTGGCAGGTGCATGGAATAGACTTTGGCCTTTGTTTATGAAGACAGGCTGCACAAACGAGAATTCCGGATTCAAATCCCTGGCGGGACCGAAATGGTTGAGCACATTTCATTTCACCTAATGCATCTGTTCACCTAGCAGTAAGTAGGTATTCAGGAGTTAATCAGCTTGATGTGGGGGTTGCATCGTTGGCGAGGTCAGTAAATCGACCTTGGGGATGGAGAGACCTCGAAATAAGCCTAACGTGTATAAATACACTTTGGCTTCCTGGCCCCAGACACAATGAATTATTATTGATTATATTCAAGAAAGGTGGTATACTAGATAGATAAAACAATGGTTAAAACAAGGAATCGTGCTAAACGGGAATGAATCTGGAGAAATGCGGTATGTAGGGTACCAAAGGGTTTCCTTTTAGGCAATTTCCCTTTTTGTCATGTACATCAATGACCTGAAGGAGAATATTACAAACCACGTCATCAAATTTCCAGATGCCACAAAGATTTATGGTAAAGTGGGAAATGATAATGATATCGAAACATTACAAAGAGATCTACATGAACTCCACAAATGGTCAAAAGACTAGCAAATTCTATTTTAATATCGACTCTTTAATATCGTTTCTTGCCTGAAACGCCTTGCGTAATAGTGGCTTCATTGATTGGGTAACTCCTGTCCCTACAATTGCATCTTACTCTTACGTTCTTTGTACACACATTATTTTGAAAAAACATATGAATTTGTACAAATGCAAGACCTTGCAAGTGGGGCATAGCAACACACACCACAACTATCAAATTAATAATATTGCATTACAGCAGACTGCATGAGGAAGGAAAGCACCTTGGAGTCAAAATCTGTCACTCACTGAAAGTTGCACAACAGGTAGGAGCAGCAGTCATAACTCTAACCAAATCCTTGGAATAATCAAGCGTACCTTTGACCTTAATTACGGAAAAGAAGGCAGTGATTCAATTGTATAAATCTCTGGTGCGCCCCCATTTACATTACTGTATTGAGTAATCCAATAGAGCATGAAGACCTCATTTTCGGAAGGACATGGCTGCTCTGGAGAAAGTGCAACACCAGGGAACAAAAATCTCCTTCCAATGCTAAGTTAACTCATGTATCGGGAATGGTTGAGGGCCACAGGGCCAACGATAAAGCAAACCAGGCATCACAGGGCGGATCTCATTGAAAATTAAAGTACTGAACAATTTGGAAGATGTTGATCTGAACAATTTATTCAAAAGGTCAGATGTAACAAACAAGGAGCAACGGTTTCAATCTCAACAAGCCACAATGCACGATTGAGAACAGGAGATGTTCTTA